>NC_045740.1:12864772-12866610 GCF_008692095.1 Etheostoma spectabile
TGTGTGTGTGTGTGTGAATGAAGGGTTGAGGGGTTGTGTTTGCTTTAGTGTGTCTTTCTATTTTGTGCGTGTGAGTTCACTTGACAAACAGTATGTAATTAGCATGGAATCCATTATCCAGACGAACTACTGTAAAGTAATACAACTTGTTCTTGTCAATTCTGTACCTCTGTACTTGGGAGTAGTGAGAAATTATAGATTGTCATCGTCACATGAACACCTCTAATCCTAGTTGTTGGACAATATCAACAGGGAACCGTGTGTGATGACAGTCAATGAACTTTAAGCCCCTGCTGTAGTTTCTTTCCTGCCAGTGAAATGCTATTGTCTATTTGATGTTTGCAGAGAAGACAGTTGTTTCACTTGTCTGAACCGGATTTTCCACCAGGTGCATCTTTGTCAACAGGGCATCTTAGAAGCGGATCGTCTTGCTGCCCGACTGGCAGATTTTATTGTCCCTACAAGTACTTAACAGAACAATCATGTGTTTATTAAGCTAGTATCTACCTTCCACTCTAAGCGCTCCTGCAATGAAACTCCATGTCTTCTCTTTTCTGGTGTCCTACTCACTGGAGGAATTTATTGTTGGCCGTGATGTTGTAAAGGACACATAAATAATATTGGGGGGCTACTGGACAGTCTCGCTGTCTCCCTTCTTGCCTGGCCGACCTAACGCTCCACGGCTTGCGTGAAAATAGTCCTGCCAGGTATCTTTAGCGGAGCGGAGAGCCACTTCCCGCACGCTTCTGGGACGGAATTGGTGGAATAAAGAGCATTGACTTTAATGGCAGTGAGTGCTCACGGGGGTTGCGGCGCCTCCAGAACACAGCAGAGACGCGTCCGATGGAAAACAGGGTTGAGGTTTTAGCTTGAGACAGCTGAATTTAGACTGTAAATGAATGGTGAGGGTGTATATACTGTTTTGGGGCTGTATTCCTTAAACAGGTGAAATATATTGCTGCTAAATATGTGCCATCTACTATATATACACTAACCCCGCTTTGTTTGATTATTTGTATTTTCACTGCCAAATGAAAAGATATGTAGAGGGCACAATCAGTTACAAGCAATCAGACTAAACACTTTAGCAGCTACATTTACTAGTCCTGCTCTTCAGTTTCTTCAAGCCTCTAGTCTTGCTAGAGTAAGCAACCTAAAAACATGGACTGTGAAAGGCCTTTCAGTAGTAGTGTGGACAGACAGTGATGAGTAATGTGATAACCAAAATATAAGCTCACCTCCAGGAGCTGATTCACTCAAACATTCAACTTGGAACTTGGCTCATGCAAAACCAGATTATACTGTCAAAACAATGTCCTCACTGCAGTAGTGAGGTTCAGTGATTAGCCCTTGACAGTTCAAACTGTCAGTCTCAGTTATTACACAATCCCACAAGATGGTGAGATGCAGTTTAGTTTCAATATAACGAGTGGGGACCGTAACTTTAAGCTTTTGATTCTCTTGATTATTTTTAGGAGTAAATATCAAGTTTCAAGTTGTATTTGTGAGCAAAACGCACCCGTAAGAGTCAGATCATGTGTTTGTGGGACGTATGTCTCATTTTCCTCATCTACATTACTGAAAAGTTTTTGGTCACTTACAAATTCCCATACCACTCCATTATAGACAGAATACCAGCTGTTCTGAGTGGGGGGCTGATCTTTAATGTAATGTCTAAATGTCCCATTATCAGCAACCATTCATCCAATGTTCCAGAGGCACATTCTGTTTACTAATCTGTTATCATTTTAAAAAAGTAACTAGAAAAACATTGGAGAACATTTTGCAATTATGTAAGCACATCATGTAATGTAAAAAACAATGTAACTGATCTCAGC
>NC_045740.1:12866620-12867731 GCF_008692095.1 Etheostoma spectabile
TTCTGTCTATAATGGAGTGCAATGGAAATTTCTTGGTAAACCGAACTTTTGACCGGAAGTGTAAGTCTAACCGTTAGTTGAGTAAATTACTGTTAAATCGGTTGAGGTTATCTATTTCTCTGCAGCCTGAAGGTTCAATATGCAGATTCTTAACATATTTCATGCAAAGAAGATGCAAGAAGATTAATATGTGAATATCACAATATAATGTGACAGGTTTGCATGTACACTATATGGGCAGGGATGGCTTAAAGAACCAATCGGGTGTATTGGGGTAGTAAGGAGAAAGACAGAGAGAGACTCAGTACCACAAACTCAATGAAAAAGAGTGAGTGAGGGGGAGCAAAACTAAAAAGAAGAAAAAAAGAAAGCGACAACATTCCAGTGGAGTGTTTGGTATTGTGCAAGCTCTGGGAGAGTCTGGCCTGGGAAAGAGCTGGTGAATCTCTCTGGAGACCAACCCGTTGGCCTCCAGACAAACACCAGCAAAGTGGCAGAGCAGACCCAGACATAGCCAGATGTGTGGGAGTGCATTATACACACAACACAGCTCACACATTTATGGGATACACATGCACACACGCACGCACACATGCACACACACAAACAAATCCATAAAGTTGCATACACAATGTTGTAGAAATGTATTATAAAATGTTAGTAAAGTTATTGGGTATCTTCAACTCTGCCTAAGATCATGTATTACGTTTAACGGTGTTGGAAAGGTGTTAGATTTAGAATATTTTCTGAAACTCAAAAGTACATATAAAGAACACAGGATGAGGGAAGCTGGAGTGCCAGCAAGAACTGGTTATGTAAATACAAAAGCATAATATATGGTGCCCTGAAGATGTAGGCTACTGTATGTACTGTATGTAGTACAACATATACTGTAGCTCCAAACTTAAAAGAGTGATTGTTAACCTTGCTCATTTTAGAGCAAAGCATCATATTTGCCTTGTTACACACAAATATTACTATACATACTATAAACTGGTTTAGCAGTAATTTGAGGGATCAAATTAAAAAAAATAAACCATTCAATATACAATTGGATATTTGTGTAAACCACAATGCTGACGATTGGCTGAGGTTGAGTAAAATTTCATGG
>NC_045740.1:12867741-12868788 GCF_008692095.1 Etheostoma spectabile
AGAGGTAGAGTTGGGCGGGTGTTCGAAAGCACGCATAGTTGGACACAACAAACAACACAAGTGAGTCAGTCAATGAGAGACAGGTATGGCGTTATGAAATCAATGGGGGGGTAACTTTTCCTGCTAAAGATTTCTCACCGTGTTCAGACAACATAGGGTAGACACTTTGTTTCTCTCACTATGACTCTGGAGTGGCTACTCACTCCGAAGCTAATCATTGTCACTCTCTCACTTCTTCCTCGCTCTATCTCACACACACACGCACACACGCACGCACACGCACACACACACACGCACACGCACACACACACACACGCCAGCTTGACGCGCACAACAGCGCACAAGTATATTTTATTTTTGCTTTAGTGCTTAACAAAAATTTAATTTTGCCCAGTTGTGGCAATAAATAACAAAAGTTCCAAAACATCTATTGTGTTGTTTGTATCAATCCACTAGACTAGGCACTGGGTATGTTATTGGAGGCTAGTCTCACTTTGTGCTGCAGTAACATTGAAATTTTCATGTGTTATATGTGTGTACATTGTTTCTGTTAATGTATTGTATTAAGTGTCAATTTCATTATAATATTACAATTTACCATAAAAAAGTGAACCTGCACATGTATTTTAAGTTCCATTAAAGAGCGGGGAGGGGGGTCACATTTCAGCATTTAAAAATGTACTTGAAAGTAACGCATTAGTTACTTTCTGAAGTAAATAGTTACTTTTATAACTTGTGATTGAGTATCTAATTTAGTTACTTTTTTGAAGACGTAACTAGTAACTGTAACTATTTACTTTTTAAAAGTAACTTGCCCAACACTGCTGCTTGCACAAAGTTATGTGGGCAACTACCAATCACACAAATTCTGTGCAGGAACTAAATCTTCGTTGTACTTTACGAAAATCACAGTGTATGCTGCCTCAGTGTACACAAAGTCCTTTTCACTGGTCCCTTAAAGATCCCATGGCATGAAAATGTCACTTTATGAGTTTTTTTCACATTAATATGAGTTCCCCCAGCCTACCTTTGGTCCCCCAGTGGCTA
>NC_045740.1:12868798-12869093 GCF_008692095.1 Etheostoma spectabile
AATGGTGATAGGTGTAAACCGAGCCCTGGGAATCCTGCTCTGCCTTTAAGAAAATGAAAGCTCAGATAGGCCGATCTGGAATCTTGTACCTTGTGAGGTCATGAGGGGCATGGTGGGCTCCCATTTCTCTGCTTTGCCCACAGATAATTGGGCAAACCCATGAGAGAGAGACATCATGGCTTTCAAGCGAGCAAAGTGGCATTTGGTCAAGGCCACACCCCCAGACTCCACCTCCCCCCCACACTCTATTCTCTTCAAGAGCTACAAACTCAGAAATGGCACATACTAAGGAAAG
>NC_045740.1:12869103-12869181 GCF_008692095.1 Etheostoma spectabile
GGGACTGGCTCTAGTGGCTGTAATTCTGCATCAAGGCTGAATTTTGGGAGGGAGACTTCAGATATGGTATTAGGGGAC
>NC_045740.1:12869191-12869634 GCF_008692095.1 Etheostoma spectabile
TATATAAAAGCATCCAAAGAGCACCATGTCCTGGGACCTTTAATAGAGAGCACAAAAAAAGAAGACATTAACATAAACAGACAGGAGGAAGGTTGTAAAACAGATCTGGAGTAGGCTCAGTGAGAAAACCAGAGGCATGCTGCATGCCCAGGTCAAACTCGAGCCATACTTCTTTGGGTAGGTTTCATAACTTGCATGTAAAGTGAGGCGGAAAAAGCAGAAAAAGGCATTTGAAACATGTTCAGTCGCTGCTGTGTTAATGTGCTAGTCATGGGAAAAAGAGAAAAGTAAATACATATGAGCTGAAACATTCAAACCTTGAGTTACTGCACAAAACTGTAGCACTGTAGCCTACTGTGGTCTATATTAATGCACAATCTGGCTGTAGGGCTATAAATAACACACACTCTCTCACTTCTCCCTCGCTCTATCACACACACACA
>NC_045740.1:12869644-12887517 GCF_008692095.1 Etheostoma spectabile
CACACACACACACACACTACAGTTTCACTCCCTCACACTACAGTTTCAATCCCTCACACTCTCCACTCTCTGGTGTAAAACTGACACAGTGATTAGCCTGGGGCAGGTGATGACTGTGGAGAGCTCTTGAAGCTTTTCTGCCACCTGACTAACATCCTCCCTACAGCCATTCCCTCTGTTTCCCATAGGACAGAGGCTTTTTTGGCACCAGGAAACATCACCTCATCGAGGGTACAGCATTGCGCTGCAATTCCTGGGATGCTAGTGGGGATGCAAGGAACAGCAATCAGTTGGGATCGCAGAAAATTATTCTGCCTTCTGCCTACTGTAATATCACACTTAGACACACTTGCCAAGACTGCCAGCACTAGTACTAGTACTAGCACAGGCAGTCTTTCAAGGTAAGGCAGGCAGCATGTCCCCTTCCTGTCAACAAGTATACTACTAGTGTGATACCTATGATATATTAGTTTTCCCTTCATTTTGTCAGTTTTTTTCTAAACCTCTTTACTCTTTACAGGATCTTTAACAAGCAATTTGTACAAAACAAAACTAGAGTTTGCACATATAATGGTTTAATTGCTTGAAAATGTTGACAGACTGTCACAATTACATTAACTTAAAGTGCTCATATTATGCTTTTTGCCTTTCCTTTATTGTGTTATATATCACCTTTGTGCACGTTATAGGTTTACAAAGTGAAAAAGACCACAGTCCACCCCAAAGGGACTTACCATCTCCAACTGAAAACACTGTTCAAAAACTGCTCCAAACAGCTCTATTGTAGTCCAGCCTTTACATCTGTGACGACTTTATAACACACGGTATAATGCTCGCCTAGCTGCTGGCAGACTGCTTCTGACTGGCTAGTAGTCCTTACCTAGCTAGTGCGCATGTGCAACTCCCAACAAAGACGGAACATAAGTGCAATGCCTTACTTTGTAGCTAAAACAGAGACCTCACAGGGTGAAAAGAGGAGCTGCAGCAATGTGCAGTACAACACAAATATGGTGTTTTTGAAAATTAAACCATGTAAACCTATTCTGATAAAACCTCTAAATACAATTATGAATCTGAATATGAGCATAATACAAGCACTTTAAAAAAACAGGACAATACGTGTATTTGATTCATTTTTATTATCTTGAATCTGTTTAATTTTATTTTTTATTTGTTTAGCTGTTTTGTTCTGATAAAAAAAAAGGCCTTACCAGTTACAGGGGCTGCAAATTAGCTTCAGCTAGACGTCCTATATACAGTACATGACATCTGTTGCACTGCTTCTCCCTATTTAACAATTTCCAAAACAGAGCTGTGACAAAGGTACCGACATGTTTTAATATTTTACAGTATTTCACAATACTAATAAACATGGTAAGATTTAAAGAGAGAATATATATAGGGAGAATATATAAGAAGCTATAAGACAGAAAAAGCCCCAAGCCTAAGCCAAAGCTGCTGGATAAATTTGTCCTACTTTCTTAGCAGAACAATCGTCTGTTTCTGCTACAGTGCTCAACTCAAGGGAACATGAGAAGAGGGGAACAAATTTGATAACAGTTTCCAATTACCATCAATGAAAAAGAATTTCTATATTTTTTGTGAATATAAAAATTATAAAATAAAATTCTCTTCCTTGTCCAATGGTGGCTTTGGACTGTGTTAGGCTGACTGTAATGGGGGACAGGCTTATTTCACTAATGATTTAGCCATGGCTTTGTCTGTTTCTCTGCCTGCTTACTGTGCACTCTGGAGAATGGCTAAGCTAACCCAAAAATCTGGCTCCGCTTTGGAAAACATTTACATCTGTCTTTTTGTGAAATCAGGGGTTTTTTTCCCTCCAAAAATGTGACCGACTTTGATGAAGAAAAACATAAATAAAAGAGACAACATATTTGTAATCAATGCATTTCACTTTTATAAAAAAAGTGAACTTCAATAAGTTGGCATCGGTTTTGTCTTAAAACTTGACAGTAGTGGGTCCAAGTTGAAAAATGATCAACTCCAGATAGAGATTAACTACAACAGTAGTAGTCCAAAGTGCCATACCAGCTGTGTGGGCCTGTACTGTACCATGAAAATGGTGAAGCAGGCTTTATTCCTGCAATTATTATAGAATGTTTGGAAGGGTTTCATAAGAGGTGACCCCAATCTAGGTAGCCTGCTGCTAGTTAGCAAAATTATATAAATAGCTTGCAAGAAATAATTTCTCTTAGTGGCTTTGAGGATGGTGATGAGCAGTGCGGGCCAAGAAACGACTGCTGGCATCAACAGCTTTGAAAGCAATACCACATAATCCAATTACACTGAACAGAACTCCTCCCTGCTCTGAACTGCAGAACAAACCAACAACAGTAGAAACTAATAGATACGAGAGAAGGCAGAGGCAGAAATGCACAGGGGACGAAGATGAGCAGCTGGCTGTGGGTCGAAAGCTTTAAAAGAGAGAGCGTATGAATGCTTTGTACAGAACCTCACGTAAGGAACAGTACCTCTGCCTTTGCCTGAACAAGCATTTCATCCTCCTCGCTTCCGCCAACTAGCCCCAAACCATTTAAGTTGGTGCATGTGCGTGAAATCGAGCCTGACGGGTCTCATTAAAAAAAAGAAACATTTCAAAAATAAGATTTCACACACTTCCTGGTTGAGATGGGAGTTTTGCTGCCAGCCAGTGTTTGCTGCTTACTACATGCAATTTTTCTTCCTTGGCATGGATGAGGGATAAAAAAAATATGTTTATTTATTTATTTATTAAAGAAACTGACACGTGCAATCATCAGATCCTCCAAGGGGTCTCAGGAATGATCATAAATTAAACTCATCCCCTCAACATTTATAAGAGCTTGCTATTATTATTATTATTATTATTTTTTTAATCTCCACGATTTCTTTGAAAAAAAATGCCCAAACTGGAAGAGTGCGTGTGCGTGTGTGCGCGTGCGTGCGTGCTTTCAAGGTCTCAAACAAAATGACACTAAAGATGAGATTTGTAACAGGTCAAGTACTGCACAATAGGTATCACGCAGTGCACAACAACATAGCAACATCTGTGGCGGGAGCTGTGGAGACAGAGCCCATGCTAACATTACAAGGACCCAAACCTGCTGAGGCACAACAACACAGATGGCTGCTTTCTACCCAGCTGGCACAGAGACATATGGAAACAGAGATCATTAGATAATAAGCGCAATCATAAGATAATAATTGCATCACAATGTCAACATAGGTAAGTCATCAACAAAACCTCACAAAAAGTTCGAAAAGGTTATCACTTGACTGGATGATTTGCCCAAAAATGTAAAGCTCCACTAATTAATGAAATGGCTTGGTCATAGTGAAGAAACACCCAGAGAATATTTAACCCCCCCAACTGGCAAAATCTTTAAATAAAAAAAATATACCAATTCATATACATACATACATACATATATACATATATATATATATATATATATATACATATATATATATATATATATATATATATATATATATATATATATATATATATATGTTACTGTATATCCAGCACTAATCTGTATAGTTGTCTGGAACATCTTCCAAATATTCAGTGACAATGAAGTAATCTCCTACCTTCAGTGTGCACTGATCCAAAACATTGCTTTAACTAAACAATATGGACTTCTGGAGCATAATCTAATTTTCACACAAACATCAGCTGTAGTGCATCTCATCTGCTCATCTAGCAATTTAGGACAATAAGAATCCATTTGAAAAAATACCATACCTGGTGTTATACTTCTATTATATTTTGTATCAAATATAAATAAAGTAAGTTGTTTTGAAATCATACACTATTTGGACAATTGTAGTGCTTGAGATCAATATAACAGCCTGTTGGTCATTAAGTTGGAAACACTGGCGCCATGCATACATTGTTTCCATTCTACTGTCAGAGTGTATTGGTAGCAGTGTAGAAAGTGGAATCTGCAGAATAATGTGCAAAGCAGAGAGACTCTGGCCCATAGGGAGCAACTAGACTCTTGGTGGTCACATTTAAAGTCACACAACGTTTCTTCGCAATTCAAAATAGTGCCACAAATAAAGTCACAGAAAAGCAGCTACTGGAGAGGATAAACCAAGGGTTTGGTATGTCCTTAATTCAAGTGGGCATGCTGCATAGGCTGACTAACAACCAAGAAAATCCTCTGAGGACATGAACAAAGAACCCAGATGAACACAGAGACAGACAGACAGACAAAAAACAAACACACAAATACACACACACACGCAGAATGAACTCACAGTGCAATGCAATGAATCAAGAGGCAGCACTGGCAGCCATGGAGTCTTGAAGCAGACAGCACCCACTTCTGGAACCTGCAGATGACAGAGAAACAGAAACCAAGAGACAGAGGAAGATGAATAATAATAAGAAGAATGTGAGAGAAAGAATGAAGGGGGGGTGGGGGCGTGATGGAAAGGTCAACAGAAAAAGTAAAACAGAGATGGGGGGGAGAAGAAGGAAGAGCATTTTGTTAGCTTGCCTGGGGAAGATCTCTAAACATCATGTCTCATTGTCAGAGCAAGTCATTGTTCCAGAACACATATCGGATGTATGGGTACATTTAGCACTCAGAAAAAACATATACACTTAATTATGTTACATGCCAGGACACCAGTGGACACAACTTGCCACATATAAACTAATTTGAGCTTCAATTGGCCCTGAGGAAGTGCTCGGACCTTCAGTAGGCAAATACTATTTATAACTCGAAACAGGTATTTTGTTTTTTTATCTGCCAATATACAACGTGGGATAAATGCAAAAAAAAAAAAAAAAAATTGAGTTAAGAGTTTTCAGATATAGTTTGTTTATTGGAATTGTTCACTTTTCATACAGTATAAAGCAGCTTTGGACAGCATACAGTATTCTGTAAGAATAACAGATAAGAGCATACTGCTTTACTGATGTTCCTGGTGTAACCACAGTAAACCATACTGTGCATATTTAAACACGTCGAGTGGTTGGAGAGTGTTTGATTAAAGTAGGTTGTTTACATTTTCAGTATCATTGCCACATTTCTGCACATTTGCTACAATAACTGAATTCCAAAATATAGGAAAACACATTTGGGTCATTATTTGAGCTGGTTGTTGCGCCACCACAAAAACAGGGCCCTTACTGTTTTTCATAAGGTATAATTCTCTCGTCTGTGTGTCATGTTTTACATTCTGAAGTATGTACACACTGCTGAACAGAGCATCATGCAAGCATTTATCTTGTCATGTGTGCTGAAAATAAACTGGACAGTAACAGTTATTCTATATATATATCTATATATATATAGATATATATATATATAGATATATATATATATAGTTTTTTTTTTTTGATACCAACTGTGAAGGGAAGACATACTTTCAATGCATTAAAATTGCTAAGCTCACTTCCATTTTCATTAAGACTGCTCCTTTAAAGATCTGGTTTGTAGTATTTGGAGACATAATAGGTGGCTCTATGAGGGTTGCTGTGTACCCAAGCAAAATCTTTTCTACATGTCAGGGAGTCTATTTAAAAAAAAAACTTCCTTTATTAATTCATCCGAGGACGAAGCATCTTGTTGAGGTATAAAAAATAGCCACAGTCATCTCTGAAGCCTTTTATTTTTATTTATTTTTTTATGAGCCTGTTTATGCGCTTTAGAATGGAAAAAGGATCTGTCAAAATGAATATGTGAAGAGGAAATCATAGGAAGTTCTGCAGTTATAAATGCTGATGTACATTAGTGAACCCATATCATTAATAACAGCAATTTGGTTGAGAAAATGTTGTCCATTTGTGTGTATGCTTGCTGTTTATGTATTTTTGTCTGTGTGTGGATGAGGAACAAGTGGCATGCAGACTCAAGGGTTCAATAGTATGTCCATGCACGTTTCCAGTTAACTGGTACAATGAATACACAATTGTTATGACACAATTACATTGGACTATTGGAACAACTTTATGTTGTGATCCTGTCAGTATGTAACTGACTTATGCAACCTTAATTTATATGCAGAGCATAATCACCCAACCGGCACTGCTTTGATGACATCTAATGAACACTTCTGGCAACTGCCAAGCAACACTATCAAGTCAACAACGGTTGAGTCTGCTGAGTTGTCAGTGTGCCTGTTAGTTATAAAACATAATATTATAGTTATATATATATATATATATATATAGATATTTAAAAAATTGCAATCTTGGTTCACCCGTTTTCGCAATTTCTTTTTTTTTTAATGACTGATTCTCATTTAATTTTATGAGATGACAGCATCACAAACGCTACTACTTTCTTCTGTGAGTTCTAAACACAGACTGAATGAATTAGGTTTTAAAGCGCTCCCAAGCACTGCAATGCTCTTCTCTTCATAGAAGCTTCTATGTCTACAGGCTACTGGTGATGCGCAATGTGCTATAGGGGCCAACAACAAAAAAAAAATCTATATTTGGTACTGCCAATTTGTTTTGTTTTGTCATGGTTCATGTGTGCAATAAACACTACGCTTTGTGAGAAAACAAATCTCGGCAGAGATAGTGATACTAATTCTAAGATAAAAAATCCTGATTCATATTTTTCCCTGAATCGTGCAGGCCTAGTTTGAGGGATTTCTTTTTCACAATCTGGATGCTATTTTTGTAGTGCCCATCATTCATATAGGTTATCATTACGTTTTTTTCACCAACGTAATTACTGAGATTCAGGTTGATCCTTGAACGTACCACTAACCAGCTACCTTCAATGTAGAGGATAGAGAAACTCTAACAAAGTTTATAGACTGTTTTGTTAATTTCCTCTGCCTAGATTTAACCCTTTGACACGAGCAGCGTTGCAGTCATAAACAGAATTATCAAACCTTTAGTTTACTACCACACCGTGTTGTGGCATTCCTCCAAAGAGGCTGCTACAGTAACAGCCCAACACTTTTTTTTTTCACGTTTGTTTTGCACATTTCAGCAGACGTGAAATTAAAATGTGGTGTTCACAGGTGCCGTTGCCGCGTGGCCCTGCCTCTGTGAACTCAATTGACCACAACCCATCCTCCTACCTAGTAAACAACAGCTGGTTCCAGTAGTCCATCTGCTACCTGTAAATTCCCTTCCACAGGACACACGCTCTAGCGTACTATTGGTGTGTCACCTCTGAGAGGTTTATTTACTAGGACACTGTCAGTGAGTGTTGCTGCTCGGCCGCCTTAATAACAGTTTGAATCTCTAACTGGCACGCTCGTCAGTGAACAGGCTTTTGGCTGACTGTCTTGGTCCTTTATTTTTAAAAGCATGACTGGGTGGCTTGAAAACAAAGGTACTGTTTACTGTTATGGCTGCTGTCTGTAAGTCACGTTGAAAAATTTAGTATATGTGCGTGACTCAAGTTTCCTGCTGTTTTTACAACTCAGTGGCAGTTGCGAATGAAAACATCAGAGGAACTTTTGGACAAATGATGAAATGGATACTGAACATTATTTAACTTTATTTTTAGCTAAATACTCAAATATCCATTTAGGTGTGTGGCTGCTTATGTGTATGCCACATTTGTGTATATGTTCATACCATTAAGATGGTCTTTGTTTGGTCACGTATGAGAATAATTATCCCAAATTAATTCATCTTTGTTGGTCTTTTAGAGGCTTTTCACCCGACTCCTCCATCACCTTCCCCATTATTTGCGGACTCAATGTTATTAACACTGGCTGCAGAGAGGCTGCACTAATAGCTTAGAGTGGAACAACTCATATAAGTAAAAGACAGGTGGAAGACCAGTAACACAAACACAGAAATCAAAATGAGTCTGTGTGGTGCAACAACACTTTGAGCAAGTAATGTAACCAACATTGTGCATAACACCTTCTTGAAATCAGGATTACGATAAAATGACTCAATCAATCAATCACAAGTCAACGTGTCAAGGAAATCACACCAAGTGACCACATTCACTAAGCTAGACAATGATTGCATGTGTTGTTTGGAGGTGACTCTAGACAGTTTTTTAGCAGGCATTTCAGCAGTACTGCATGATCCACGTACACGTTTTGTTTGGAAAATATTACAAAACAGCACTGAACTTTAAGTTCTAAACTGCTATTTGTTTCTCCAGTTTTAACCTTCATCCTCCAAGAAATGTAAGGGTTTGCAATGCAAGCCTGTGTTGAGATGCAAGACCTGTGTTTTTCTTAAATATGGTGTGTTGGATCTAGTATAAGACTGTGGTTGAATACAGAGACACACAGGAAGCTTTTACACAACAACAGGGCTGAGTGAAAGACAACAGACAAATCATCGCTTCAAATCCTGAGCTTACGGCAGTCAACGCCACACAGACAAGGAGAGTGTCACCATCAGCTGTGACTTACGCTGAACACACAGTCCAACAAGCAAGCTTCATGGACATGCACGTACAGTCCATCCCAATCATCAGAATAGTGCTGGGTCTTCGTCTTTGTTATTGCTTCCTGTCATTCTGCTCAACCTTGCCCTTGTCTCCATAACAACCTCCAAAACTCAATCTCCAAAACTACTCTGCATTTTCAGTGTCAGGCTTGTCACTGCTGGTGGTGAGAGGGGCGCCACGGCGACAACTGCCACAGTTACTCTTCATTTAAGGGACAGATAACACAGACAGGTGACCTAGAGAGGTCAAATAAGAAAAGCATTCTTCTCGTAAGATTTTTTTAACACTTTTTACAGTAAATTGTTAGTGTCAATCATAAACATATTTTGGTTCTTTTTTGGGTTTAGTTCAAATAAAAACAGGTTTAAAGTGGAATCTGTAGATTTTGCAGAGTAAAGCGTGATTTATGTATCTGCGGTACCCTTCAGTACCCTGAAGTTTATACTTGTACATTGATGTGTGCATGCCCGTGTGTGCGACTGCGTGTGTGTGTGTGTGAGTGTGTTGGGGGGAGAGGTGTGGTAGAGCGATTGAGAGAGTGACGATGATTACCTTCGGAGCGTGTACAACTCTAGAAGAAAAAACATCTCAACGTCAAATATTTATATGTAGTTTTTCTTCTTTTTATCTCATATCACACTTTCAGTCACTATGACCACTACAGTCAGAAATATGAACAATACCGGGCTTATCTGCTAATGTTAGCTACTGACTTTTACCTTGAAACCATCCAGCAAACAGACGGTACCGTAAGAAGGTTACCTGAAACCGGTGATTTAACTTCACCGCTCATTTTAGACACAGTTTAACACCAAAACAAAACGCTAAGCAAACATTACTAGCTATGTTCTTCATGTTGGTTTTGAGCAGTATGCACCCCCACTAACCTGGAAAACGGTTTTAAAACAGTAGCTAACGGTAATACAGCGTGTCAGAAGAATACAGCGTCTCCTGTAGCGGGGAGGCAGAGGGACCGCAGCGTTTGCTAACGTTAGCTTCTTGTCTCATCTGGGGTCTGATAAACAGTAAATTCATAAAATTCAGTGTCCACAATGCTATTTCCAATAAACTGTAGCCGCCATATTTCACGGGACCCATGTGAGTGTGGATTTCATGTCACGGCTTTCGTTGCTGTTTGTCACTTTGCCTAAGCTTGAGTGACAAGTAGTACTCCCCATGTTGTTTACTTGGTTGCCATGACTTTGCAAATGATGACGTCCTGTCATCGTTCCAGTTGTTTGAGGACAGAGAACAGATGACAGTTTGCTTGAGTTCAGTAGACCAGACGGCTCTGTAATTACGACTTCATGACTTTTCATAAACAGCTGATAAACTCTGTTTTGCGTCTGCCCTATACCATGGCAGCAGAAATTCTACCGTGGCGACCCGCAATCAACATATCGACATAGAGGAAACACTTCATTAAGACATTTCAAAGATAGAATATAAAGACAGAAAAAACTTGCACGGGGGTAAAAGGGCATAGAGGTAACATGAGGCCAAATTGCACAGCTTTAGGTACTGGTCTCAATCTAAAATCTGTCATGATCTTACCAGAAATTTCTTGTTTCTCCTTCAGGTAATAAATAAGCACAATGACCCTCCAGAAAAATATTTAAGAAGCTCTTGTTTTGGTTTAAGCATGCTACATCAGCATATCCCTTTTAGGTTTAACATCATGCCTTTCATCCACTTGCAAGTCAGCTGAATAAATTCAGGTTGAATCACATGTGATGCAAATGCACTGCCTAGCAAAATATGAATGGATTTAAGTTGACTGACACACAACTTCCACCCTGCAGTGAGATAAACTGGGACTGATTTGAAAACAATAACTAAACAAACTCTCTCTGGTCAGGCCTAAAAGCATTAGCTACCACGCAGATGTGTGTATTGTCTTCCTGCTTAGAGATGATTACAAAGCAATGTGTTGGAGGAGAGGGGGGATTATCGAATAAACTGTACATACAGCAAAAATAGTCACAGATAAGCCACAAATCAAGTTGTATTAACTTGACTGTACTCACTGTACTCTTGACAAACACCGCTGAGCATATTTTTTTCCTTCACGAATGAGCAAATGAGAAACAAGGTTTTCAAATCAATCATTCCCCATTCAATTTCAGTGTGGATTTATCTCTCTTTCACTCTCAGGTTCCATTATTAGAATCAACCGTTTGCTAGGGCTGGAATTACTATGAAGACAGTACAATGATTGTGTTGAAAATGCAAAGAGGGTCAGGGTGCAAACAACAGTTCCTGTAAGCAGACAAATCTCTTTTAAAAATGTTTTAAGCTGAGGAAGCTGCTTCAACACAAATTCTATATTCAAAAATAAGAGGAAGAGAAAAAGAAGCACAGTTGGCTACAATATTGTATAAAAGCGTACAACTGTACAGGACAACAAACCATAAACCTCAATCTTTGTCTGCAAAAGGTTAAGCTGCATGAAGAGATACAAAGTAGCGTGTGAATGAGACAGCCACAAGCACTCTTAAATGGTGACGCACTCCTATTGTTGTCCCAACACTAAACTGTGACTAAGAAGCTGCAGCTACTCCAGTGTATGAAGAGGTCTCATTAAGATGTGAGCCAGCTTGTCCAAAGCCACACATCCTGCTCAATTAGAGGGTGTCCCTTCAGCGCTGAAAGTCCCTTCTCCAAACACTTGACACTCGAAACAGGAGATAATAATAATGATGCATAGACTGGCTTGTCGCTCCCTCTCCTCCCTGACTTCCATTCATCCAATCTGTCCTTATGCAACCACCTTTTCTCTGTGGATCTCTTAAGTCCTGTGTGATCGTCCTGTCACTCCATCTGAGCCTGGCAGTATGCTAGCGAGCCTCTCCCATACTGAGGGAGACAGCAACAGTTTGTGGGAGCCTTAAAGAGCAGGAAGAGGCGGGAGGTGACGAGTAAACAAAAAGAAACGTGGCTAACTACTTACAAAGCAGTGGGGTGAATCCGATCATTGGCCAAGCAGACGAATGGGGGAAGAGAGCCACATGACAAATGTAGTCGATATGGAGTTGGTGCATGAATGAGAGACAGAGAGGGAGGGAGGGAAAGCTTGAGTGCTTTGTGAGGAGGGAGGGAGGGAACAAGTATAAGAGTGGTTCATGATGAGGGAGCCATAACATTACAGTACAAAGAAAGAGGAAAGGAGAGTGATATGGGGGGAAAAAAGGCTAGCTATCAAGTACAGAGCGGGCAAGAATCTAATCAACTTGGCTTTCCTTACATTTGAAGAAGAGCAGGTAAAAGAAACGGAGAAAAAAAAAAATTAAGGGGAAAGTAAGAAAAGAGGATGAGTGACAGAAAAGAGATAGACCTGGCATTGGCTGCACTCATTGTGTTCAGTCCCCAAGTGTGACTAGCTTACTTCAACGGTCACATCATCCAGACCCATGAAGAACTTCTCACGGTGAATAGAGAGAGAGAGAAAAAAGAGAAGAAATCACTGAATAAGGCTGAGTTGAATTTTCCCAGTAGGACTTGACTTCCCTGAGAGACCTATCAGTTTCATGATGCCTCTTATTGATACATTTCAAAGATAGGGCCAGGGTCAAGCAGCTGTCAATGCCCCATAGATATGGACAGGAGCAAGGGCAACCTCCGCTCTGCTTAGTAGATGTTTCAGAAGGCTTATGATTTGTAAATTGAGTCTAGACATAGAAAGTGATCTCCCCTTCAGAGAACAACTGCTATTGAAGTACACGGCATGAAGCAGTGAAGCAAACCTATAGCCAGAAGGGCAGGGGTTTTGTTTTTCTGGGGATCTGCCAAATAACAGTGTTTGAACATGTGTTACCCTCCTTGGACCTGCAATCACACCCCCTGGCTGTAGAAGCAGATACAATGATTGAACAAAGCTGCTTATTGGGACACAAAGAAAAACACAACTGTAAAGAAAACTTGATATGATTTATTGGTTAATGATCACAGCTCAGCGCTAGGCTATGGTTTCCAAGGTTTCAGACAACTATTACGAGGGAAATGAGTCACATTTTTTGAGCCGTCTTTTTTCACGGCAGACATTTTGACTTGCAATAGCAGGAAAAGCAAAGGTTAAACAAATTCTGTTAACAATGGCTTAGTTCTGTCTCAGTAAGTCAAGCCAGTGAATCAGCATTTAAAATACCAGGACCTTGAAACTATCTTACCTAAGTGGCATTCAGTTGTTTTTAATGCTATGAAGGAAATTCCTAACTTAAATGCTCTAACCTCCTTTCTCACACAGAAAAGCAACATTGGTTCAACACACTATTATTTGTATTAAAAAGTTTGCATCTAACTTATTTTCTTGCAAAGCTGTAGCCTTAAGTACATTAGCCTCATCAGCCTTGTCCATTTCTTCAAAGTTCATGACCCATTTATTGCATGCAAGAGAAAAATGCATGCTTTTATTATAAACTTCCTTTCTGGGTCAAGATAGTGATTATCGAATCAATTCCTCTGGTCTGAAAGAGCTACAGTATGGTGTGACAACCAAGTAAACTGACAACATCGCTCTACAAGCTAGCAGTTACACAACACATCTACTGAACAGGCAGAAAGCGAAGGCAAAATGCATTCACTGTAAGGAAAACATGCCCAGTGGTATATCTAATTAGTTGTGTTGTTGAAAAGTGTTTAGGTTTACCACTACAGATACATCTATTAGACTTTAAGACAACAAAACAAACATCAATTATGTGGATTCTGCAGCAAACTATTAGCCTCCAGCACCTCTTTTCTAGTATGTGTGAATGTCATCTATGTCAGGCAATCAACAGCATTAACTGTAGCATTCTGTGCCAACTCAAACATCTTCCAGAGGATGCAATATCTTCAATAAGGTCACCTGCGTGTGTGTAACTCATTAGCCTTTCTAAAACAGCCCAACCTAAACAAAAACAATCAGACTTTCCACATTTAATATGCCTAGTTTCCAGGGCTGCTTCCAAAGTTACTCACTCTTGCTAGACATTTGTTAAAATTAGGTGGGCGCTAGGAGTGACTGTTTAACAACCAAAACAAATCTGAGGCATTCTCACTCAAAGTTGTCATGCAGCATTTCTAACGATGAGGATAGACAGTTGATGACTTCCAGCTTTTTCCAGTGTTTAGTCTCAGGGGCACAGCGCTACTAAATTAACGTAAAGAGGCCATTTCCTATTGACAACAAAGGTACTATGTATGCAGATGTCAGTGCAGTTGGCAGCTGACGTGGTAAGGTCTATGTGGCCCCATCATCTGTGCTGACATCTGGACCATATGTCTTCTACACTGAGGGGCCAGGGGCCAGATTCATAATAAAAACAGGGCACTGGGGGTGGAATTAGTCCAAGGACCCACAAGGGCATTGGTTGTAAAAAGAGAGAAGCTGGTAGGTAGTTCTTTAAACAGCATAACTAACCCATTTTTATGAGGTGCTACAATGTGCGTGATAATTGAAATATGCACTTTATTGTGTGCATTTTATCATGCAATGAATAAACAAGAAAAGACGAGAAAATGAAAACCGATGCAGAGCATAAGGAGGAAACCAAGAAAAGCTCTACCATGACATTTCTTAGACCCTTGGGTTTTTAAGGATGATCTAGAGAGGGATGGTGTGGAGAATGGGGAAGAGCCAGGAGAAGAATAAAGTCAGGAATGGAAAGCCAGTAGGATGAAAGTAAAGTAAGGGGGATGGGATAAAGTCAAGCAAGAAGGGTGCCAATAATTAGCCATCTGAATGTCTCACGAAATACCGATACCTAATACAAGCAGGAGTTTTCTGGGACACAATTTAAAATAACACAGAAAGCCTTTGTAGCTTTTGTGGGTCGCTGATGCTCCTCTATTTCAGGGATCAGATTAAGCATAGCTCCATGAAAGTATTACTGATCTGATAGTGCCACGTGACTGTGGGATTCAGTGGTGATACTGTATCCTGCTCAAGGATGAATTCTATACTATAGATACATACATAAACTAGAAACTGGCACTGTGGATGGACGTTGGATCAACCAGATTTTTTTTAATGTACCTTTCATTCACAGTGGACCTAAAATGTTCTCACTATGGTTCAGGAAGGTTTTAGAGGTTACTGAATACCACCTATGTCTGTCTTATAGATTGTATAGAACCTCAAGCAATAACAAAAAGGCAAGATGCTAGAAAAATCTAAATCATTTACATCTCAATTTATTCCCATTCCATCAGGGCAGGTAGGTTGCCTGTGTATTTAAATTCTTCAGCTACCATGAGTCAACTGTTACAGTCTGTGACCAAAAAAATGCCTGTGGTAGACACCATTATCTAAGGCCAACATGCCATTTAAGGTTTACTGCCTTTCATCTGTAATTGTGAGGTGCATGTTTGTATGCAAGGCGTTACTCCTTGCATAAATATTGCAATCATATGTGGATGCACACACAAACACCAATGAATCCTCACCGAAGCTGTTCTTCATCACAGCCCTCACACTCATGTTGGCAAATGTCCCACTTCGTCATCCTCCATCCATTCTGCGGTCTATCAGAGTCTGAGAGAATAATTTGCTCCCATTTTTATTTTCCCGCCTTGGGGGTGACAGCGATCATAACAGGATCATCCATCCCTCTTTCCTTCATTATCAGCTGCCCTACCTGCAGGAGGGAGGACTAGGACAATCGCAGCTTTGTCACTATAATGCCTTCCGTTTCCACGTTGTGTCTGCAGAGATAAAGTTAGTGGAGGATGTAAATCTTTTCTTTCTTTTTTTTTCTTTTTTAATGCAGATTTACCAATTATCTCAATGCATCAATTTTCTTATTAAGCTCTGGGGTCATAAACATCTATTTTAACAACATTATTGAAGTAGACACCAGAGAAGGCTATCAATCAATGATTTTGAGTACTCAAAAAGTAAGAGGGAGAGAGGGGGTGAATTTGGGTTTATACTTGACGCAAGAGGTTGATGACTTTCGGGACCAAAGCCCAACATGGTAACATTGGCTATACGTCTCTTAAGCTAAGCCATTGGCTATATAAATGATGTTTCACTTCCAGGATTGCTCCGGTGCCGCCGGGAATTCTGCTGGATGTCCCTCATTTAGACTGGATATCCCTTACATTGGGCTTTCTTTGTGATGGCATTTTAAACTAAAGCACATTTGTCTCCCATCCCGGAATGGTGTGTGGACTCACCAGACCCTCCTCCGCACTGCTGTTCTGGCAAAGCGAGAATAGCTAAGCCATAACTCCTTTAACCCACAACTACAAATCCCGCTTGAATCTTTATTTTTGTAAATTTTTGATGTTACAAAGTCATGATTTGATGGGATTTGTGGATCCAGTTATGTACCCCAGCTCAGCTGAAAATTCACAACTTTCACAAAAGAGATGTGAGATTATGTTACAGATTACTGTGTACTTCTGCATTACAAATTATTCAATTTACCATGCAGAGACCTCGGAGCTATCAACAATAGTCGTCATTAATCCACAGAATTTAAAATTTACAAACACAAAGAAAGCGGAAGGAAACGCAAAATACATGCATCCGGCAGAATTTCCTGTGGCACCGGAACAATCCTGGAAGTGGAACATTAAGGATATAGACTAGTAGGATGCTGACTGTCCCAGTAGAGGTAAGTGGCAAAAAAAACTTTTGAATGTCTGGGCATGAGCGATAGTAAAGCTCTTTTCCGAGTGATTCCTGCATCAAACAATTAGCTTCCTGGCTCTCAGTGGAAACATGGAGACCTTTTAGCTTTCTGATCACGAACCCAGTATAGGCAACAAGAGGCCAGTATGAGCTCCAGTATCTATGGAGAAATGTGAGAATGTCATCTATCTCCCACCCCAGTGGAGAGGAGGATGAAGAAACAGTTGAGTTCTTTGGCTTGCTTTCACCCCCCCGAGCCAATGCTTTCCTTTTTCGACCTTGCCAGCAGACCAGAAGGGATTCTGATTCCAGCTCTGTTCTGAGTCTGTCTAGAGCCACTCTATTGTAGATAAGGAGCCGGTCCAGGAGGGAAGTGATTTCCAACTGCAAAGGATGGCAGGGGTGAGATAAGGCACTCAGAATTCATCAAAAATCATAAATAGGAGAAAATAAATGGCGAGGAGGGTGATAGTCAATGATGCATTCTAATATCGGTAACATGTGGCTGGGTTAGCTCAGTTGGTAGAGCTAACGCACATTTATAGAGGTTTACTCCTTGACGCAGCGGCCACTGGTTCGACTCTGACATGCAGCCTTTTGCTTCATGTCATTCCCCCTCTCTCCCCCCTTTCATATTTTCATTTGTCCTGTGGAAAATAAAAGGTCTAAAAATGCCCAAAAGATAATCTTAAAAAAAACTGTTTAATAATACCGGTAACACACCAACAACCTACTTTTCCCTTTTCCGTACGTTTCAAATTCAAGTATTGGTTACCCAAGACTGCTAACGTTTGGCATATACTGGTGGTTTCAGGTGAAGATGTGGGCCCATTCTCTGCTTTTTCATTGTCAGTGGAAATGTCTGAGAAGGACAACACAGGGTTGTTGAAACCCACACCTCAAAACGTTCCAAGTCTTACTCTGCCCCCTCTTTCTCAATGCCACTATCGGTGCATAGCATTCTGGTGCTTTTTCAAGCTGCCCTCTTTCTTCAGCAGAATAGCAAATAATTACCAACAAGATCAAAGCATATGAAAGGGCTTCTGCGTCAGTGAGGTTGAGCTTGGGGAATCGGGTGACTGAAAGTGATAATGGCAAAGCACTAAATTGTTTTTGCTCTCTATATGCAGCGCTGGAGTATCTGAGCTCTGCAAATTATGCTGGTGGAATTGAGTACTCTAAAGAAAAGCGATTTCTGCTGGTGCTTTAATGATATTAAAGTTATTTTCCAGATTTATGCATAAAAACAAACATTGAGACAAATGATGTCACTGACTAAAAATAATCCCTTAGCCATGTCAAATTCATGAAAAAAGCTGAAAGCTGAAATATCTTTTTAGAGAGGCAATATAAAAATTACTAAGATATACAGTCAAACATAATGGCCAGGAAAATTGGAAACAGCAGCAGTGTATCCTGTGGAAATGTCCTTCCCCGAGGAAAACTATTATCTGTAACAAGCTCATTGCATGCTCCACTGTACATCTCTACTCCACATCAGATTCTCCTCCGTGACTGGACAGTTACATGTGCATATGCTGTGGAAGTACAGTATATCTTGCTCTAAAGCACTCTGGCTTAGTTGGTAATATGCTCCACCAGCCGAGTTGGACCGGGACAAATTGACAAGTGCATGTGGATGCCTTAAGACAGTTAATAGATGATGTACACGGGTGCTTGTTTCCGAGCATTGGCTCTAGAGCTTGGGGTCTTGCAATCAAGCTAAAAGGTTGTCAACATGCAAAACCACTGTCTAGTGCCCACATACTCTACATTAGCATGACAAACTGACTAGATGCAGTTCACTCAGTGGATGACTTTTTTTATTTGTAAAAGATGGGGGGGGGGGGGGGGGG
>NC_045740.1:12887527-12888328 GCF_008692095.1 Etheostoma spectabile
GAGAGAGAGAGAGAGAGAGAGAGAGAGAGAGAGAGAGAGAGAGAGAGGATGAGATGCATTCTAGGATAAGATTTTAGAGCACAGTGTGTGAGTGACACTTGGACAGGCTTTGATTCAATGATACATTGAGCCTTTATTCGCATGTCAAATGGGACAAAACACTATCTGGGAAGTGTATCAGAAGTGTGCTTGAACACTCTTGCATTCCTTAAGGAGACGGTAAAAAACCTTGAATATTAAATACGCTGACAATGTAAAAGCAATGACCGGTGCTTCACAATATCAACCAACAGCCCTGATTTCTTTTTGCAATAGTCAAACAGTTACTGTGCCTAAAAACACACAATGCCTTCATTGTAAATTTAAGGAAGGTCTAGTCAAAATCAGGAAACTCTGAAATAACAATAAACCTCACTATCTAAATTTAACTTGACATGTTATTATTATTGTTCGCTATTTTACTTCAACACAAATTACAAAAGTTACGCTTTGCTCAGACTGAATGCAAAGAAAACATTAGATATGTCTCGAATGCAAACAAACCCGATGGAGCGATGTGAATGAATCTGCTCTGGTCTGAGCACACTGAGGTGAAGATGTGTCCAACTGAGGGGAAAAATGTGTTAAGCTGAGCAAAAGAAAAACAATATCAATATATGAAAATATCAAATGAGTTCTTCATGAGTCTATATCTGAATCTGTAACAAAACAAATATGTAGTAGGAGTGTGTTCAAGGAAAAGAGCAGGGGTGCAACAGGCATAATTAGGGCTGGGCAATCTATCTATCTATCTATCTATCT
>NC_045740.1:12888338-12888975 GCF_008692095.1 Etheostoma spectabile
CTATCTATCTATCTATCTATCTATAGATATATACATATATATTCTATAGATTGTGATATGAGACTAGATATCGTTTTCGATTTTGGATCTTGTAATATCGTGATAGGACATAAGTTGTTGTCTTTTGCTGGTTTTAAAGGGTGCATTACAGTAAATTGGTGTGATTTTCTTAACTTACCAGACTGTTCTAGCTGTTCTATCATTTCCTTTTTCCCAACTTAGTCATTATATTCACATTACTAAAGATTATTTATCTTAAATCTATGTGGGAAGATATTTTGTCAAAGCATTGTCAACACTACAATATTGCTGCAATATCAATATCGAGGTATTAGGTCAAGAATATCGTGATATCTGATTTTCTCCATATTGCCCAGACCTAGACGTAATGCCGGCATGCTTAAGAAACCGCTACAACACCACTGCAATAACCACGTAACGTAAAGCCAGGATGCGATTCGTTAAACAAGCAGAAAAGGTGGTTTAATCATGCACTCATTTAATCCACACACTCTGTATATCTTTATCTGTATTGATATTTCCATTACTAGTACTTACTTTTTCAATATTATTTATGGTCACAGGTGAATATAACGTATATTATGGTTACCTGCTTTTGCATTATCACTTTAATTAC
>NC_045740.1:12888985-12889129 GCF_008692095.1 Etheostoma spectabile
TAATTTTAACGTCACTTACTACACTGCAATGTTGTTTTCTTATACTATGGCAACTGTACTTTACTTTACTTTACAACACCTCATGTGACGCCACTTTACTTTACTCCAGTCTACCTTCTGCACATTGTCTATTGTTTGCCTGTT
>NC_045740.1:12889139-12889257 GCF_008692095.1 Etheostoma spectabile
GTTTACTTGTTTGTTTGTTTTGCTTTCATTGTAGAGAATGCTGCTATAACAAGGGAATTTCCCCGCTGTGGGATGAAAAAAATATCATCTAATTTCATCTAAAACATGCAAGAATTAA
>NC_045740.1:12889267-12893919 GCF_008692095.1 Etheostoma spectabile
CAATACCGTGGATACAGTGCCTCTCGGCCAGGCATGCCAGAACACTTAAATATGCACTATTATCATCTATTATATATTAATATCAACTTTCAAAGGAAAATAAACTTAAAATGAAATAGCACAACGTGGTGTCAACATAAAACACAGCTCTTTCAAGCCGAAGAGCGGAGTATACTTCTCGGCAAAAACAAAATACTTTCACCCAAGAAACGCACGTTCATTCCTTGGGAATGTCTTAATCCAAACCAGGATCTTTTTGCTGAACTTAACTAGTTGTTCAGGTGCCTAAACTCAACCGTCATCGCCGCATACGCTCACTGTTTCTGGCTTAACTCTACTACCTTGGCCCCTGAAAGGACCGTCATCTGTTGGTGCTTGTAGCCGGCTCACAGTCACCTAATGGCAGCTTAATAACTGCCGCTGGTACCTATATTTTAGGTATATAATATATGGCCTATTGGTGAAGTAGCATTGTTCACTTTAAGGATACCCCCCCCCCCCACACACACACACACACACACACCACCCAACCCATGAAAATCACACCCTGTCTAAAGCCATTCAACACGTCTTACGCTAGGCATTAGGCCTTTCTGATGATGAGATACATATGGGGGAGTGTAATTCATTTTCCTACCTAGAAACAGAGATAGGTATTAAAAAAACATTAGGATAATTTACAAGGTAATTAAACTCTACACAAGCCTCTGTGCCTTTACTTCTCAAGAGTGTGGCGATGGTTTAAAATGACTATTTCACAAGGCCATTTGAGCCTATTAAATAGTAACAATAGCGAAATCGCAGAATCCCTCCCAGTTTCAGGGCAAACGCCAGCCTTAGAGAGCAACAATGCCAGATCAGCCTTGATGCATTTCACTCAGCCAGGATGGGCATTATGTCATGAAGTATTCAGGAGAGAGGGATACTTAATAGCCAAACTCAACTTGAGAACATAAAGTGGGGAGAGTGATGAAATGGTGCAATATCAATCTGTGACCATAAAATACTGAGTCATAGTTCAAGTATTGTACATTATCTAATAGGGCAGGGATTCAACTTGCTTTGTCCAGGGGCCATTACAAAATTACAGAAGGCCGGGGGTCAGTTAACTGATCCCAGATCCTACCCTGGCACTTTTTCTTTTTTAATAAGCAAGCTGTATTTTGATGCTTTTTATGCACTCTGGCACCTTCTTTTACATTTACAAGTGACAAAAAATGTCCAGGTGTGAATTTATTTATTTTCAATGTGAATTAGAAAATGGTCGGCAGGCAACCCTGCACCCAAATCTAGTTCGCAGGCCATAAGTTGCAGTATCACTTTACTACGGTAACCAACTTTCCCAAAACTTAAGATGGCAACAATACACCCAACAAAATGGGGAGGCTTTTTAAGGATAAAGGCTAACGGCTATGACTTGAATTGATTCTGTGAGGTAATATAACAGGAAAGCAAGACTTATATTAGAATCATCAGAAAAATCTGAAAAAAGGCAGGCGAATGAAGACCAAGAAAATCACTAAGGACAAGATGTACTTAGCCTGTTTTTCTGTCATCTTATTTATTCATTGGCAAACAGGATGCACTATGTCCTTTGTTCTGGTGAAGGATAACAAAATAAAGCCAAACGTTAAAAAAAAAGATGTTTAAATAACATGAACTGAACAAACGATAAGCATTGACACAATCAAGTATTAAGAAAAAATTAAAAGAGGGTTGTGAAAATAACAGGAGGCGATATGAAGGTAAGCAATAAAAGTGCATAGCAACAATAGTATGAGAGTACCAAGCAACAGTTACCTAAGGAACCATTGTGGTACCCAGTGTCATACCTGCCTCATTAGGCCACAGGAACACCACTAATTAAATTAAACTCATCCCACCTTTAGCTCGTCAACAGAAGTGACTTCATAATGAAAACAGCTGAGTCTCATTAGAGCTTAAGACTGTATTCATATTCTAAACAAATCTGAGGAAAAAGCTAATCCGTAACACTAACTATATTTAGTGTGTGCTTGCCACCAAGCTGCCTTCTTTGACATCTCATCCGTCTCGTTGTCACTCCATCAAGCATGTAAAACTAAGCATGTGAATTTCAAAAGCAAAAATAGCAAACCAAAATGCCTACTGATCTTCCTGTAAGCAGTAAAGAGGCTTGTCCGAGATGAGCCAGGTCTGCGCAAAATCACCCTGAGAAAAAAAAACAGAAGTGTGGGCTTGGGCCGCTGTTACCTAAACGAGAGAGAGGGACAGAGGTCTGCAGTCTTTAAATTAAATTTTACAGTCAAGGTCTTTGTAATGTGTTGATCTTTTAAAATACATGTGTGAAATAAATATGCCTATAAAAGTAGTTGCGCATAGTATTGGTTTTCCCCCTTTTGGACATGATGCGCAGAAATAGATATTCAATTATATTTCGAAGTAATATCCGGACATATTTCTCGGCCACTTTTGACAGCCCTGGGTACTTGAGCCTCTAAAATATGTAAATTTACAACATCAGTTCTTCTAAATTTTATATTCGTTGTCCAGCCATTTGTGTCTGCTGTTTGCGTTAATCTACAAAGAGATGCAATGTGAAAATAGCTACATGACACGAAACAAACAAGGCAAATAAGATGGGAAAGGCATCATTCAGTCAGAGCAAGACTAACATCAGTTTATAGAGTAATTCTAAATATGTGTACAACACAGGAGCAATCTGTTAGCGATCATGAGCAGTGTAATGACGTCTGCACACAGAACACCAGGATCAGCAATGTGTTATCAGTTCTTGCCATGCTCCAGTTCAGATTCCTGCATTTGTTCTGTAATATGTTAACAACTTTTTCGGGCTGATTTAACAGAGCGTGATAAGGTCAAACTGCCCAATAACCTGTCAGCACTTTATTAGCCTCAGACCAGTAAATCTTGATATGCCATACATAACAATGCATTACTTTACATTGTATTCCCTCATATCAATCTACAAGGCTTTTCGGGGTACAACATGTATTGTACTAATGTCCATTTAGAGAAAAAAAAGGAATAATCCGGATTTATATGGTACTTTTCAGCAAAATACAATGCAGGGAAACCATACACTCAGCTACAGTACCAGTGACATATTTGATACATAACACTATAATAAGTATCTTTAAGTGTCTTTACTCATGACTCCATTTCTAAGACTATAGTTTTAAAGCTACACTGTGTAAGAATTTCTCCCATCTAGCGTTGAGATCATATATCGCAATCAACTCTCTCTTGCCACGCAGTTCAAAGTACGTATTGCAGCTACGGTAGCCGTTACACTTCAAAAAGCCCAAGTGTACAAAAGGTTGTCTACCAGCCGTGGTCGTTGGAGTGCATGTCAGAGTGGCGCGGACGCACGCTTCACACCACACGCGGGCGGGCACACACGCCAGCCGGCGGAAAGGAGAGAGAGAGAAAAGGAGAGAGAGAGAAAAAGAGACAGAAAAGAAGAAAGAAGGAAAGAAAAAGACTGCAGTGGTCCGGAGGATAATTACCTAGTTGGGATTTAGTGTGTGCGTTCAAAGCAGCTCCAATGTTCACTCTTTTTTCTGATGACGCCAGTCTCTTGCTCTTTTCAATATCCGTTTTCTTTTTCTGGGCGAAGAAGAAGACTTCTGTTCCTTTGGATTTTCAATACGTGTGGTCCTCTGTTTCCTTCTTCAAACTTGCCGGGGCCGGGAAGAAACGATACACATTAGCAGCAGCTGTGAGTCGAAAACGGGACAGGCAGAGCAGTATAGCCTCGATGTCCCTTACCGGCTAACGTATTTCAAGATGGCACAATACTATGGAGGGTCTACCCCAGCTCTTGCAAGCACAAATGTAAAATTTCAAGCCAATAGGAATACTTGAAATTGATAGTGGT
The DNA here is from genome assembly GCF_008692095.1 of Etheostoma spectabile. NCBI lineage: Eukaryota > Metazoa > Chordata > Actinopteri > Perciformes > Percidae > Etheostoma > Etheostoma spectabile. Next base: position 12,893,148 of record NC_045740.1, read on the forward strand.
GGTCAATATTCATGAAAATGGACATCACCGATTTTGATAAAGAACAACTACAAACGTTACACACTGTAGCTTTAAGTAGATGACAGGGGGTGAATAGATGAAACTTCCACCAACACATTTAACTCATTATTCAAAATGTTAGGCTGTCACATAAAAATAAAGCCTATGCGGAGGATGTATGTACTCAGAGTACTGTTAAGCACACAACATACTTAAACCAACAGACTATAAGCCATTTGGTACATCATATCTACACATACTTGCTTTGAGCGATCACCTCATTCCAAACTTCTAGTCTATGCATCACGTTCTCCTTATGTTGAAAATATAACTGCCATTATCTGTAGATTTTCCACTTCCCTGAGAATTACTCATTTTTGCACATTAGGTGAACATTCTGTCCCTCTGCAGGCTTTTTAACATTTCAAAGAAATCTCTTGCACTGCATTCACTGAAATTCAATACTCTCTCTGGATCAACTTTCAAGACAAGGGCACGTTTTAGAGAGAAATGAATACCCAAAGTAAAAATAATGAGTTTTTATCAACAGTTGGGAGAGATGAACAGAGGAAGAGGGAGGGAGGACAAGAAAGACAGAAGAGGGTCATGATTGTTAAGTACAGAATAATGCCCTCTTCATAGTCTGCTCATGTTGGATTCCCGCTCTGGGTTGATTGCAGCAGGGCTCCGCGGGCCAGTCTTAGACAAAATACGTGATAAGAACCTGTGAAGTACCCTCTAAGAAACAGAGAGTGACACAAGATGGAGACCT
>NC_045740.1:12893929-12904521 GCF_008692095.1 Etheostoma spectabile
AAACAAAAGGGGCCATCCACACGGAGACATGTTTTGCATCGTTTTGGCTGATCGTCAAAATGCACTGCCTGAAAACGCACTTTTTAGAAACCTGGTCCCAGGGGGGAAAAATTTGAAAACGGCGCCTTTGTGAGTTTGTTTGGACGGAAAGCCGCATACCTGCAAATCGATAATGTCATCACACCCCTTGACGACATCTCATACCAACAACCATGGCGGACTACATGCTTGTAGTCCTGCTGGAGAAGATATTGCGCCTATAAGGGTTACTAGGGCAAAATATTATGCTCCTGTGCCACCACACTGAACAAAAAAGTTCAAAAAAATACAAAAGACAAAGTGTTCCAATGAGTGACTCCACAGTGTAATTATACTATATGTACAGTACTCTTTCTCCCATGTGTTGTCTCTACAATAGATTACTTGATGTATGCTAACCAAAGGCAAGGGAAATGGAAACTTGCTGTACAGAAGTACGGTGCACACTTCATTTAAAAAAAAAACTAAAAAAAAACTATGAAATGAACAACAATGGGAAAAAAATTCCAGACCTGTAAGCACGCATGATGATTCACAAAAGGCTTATATTTTCAAATCAATCCCTTATGCAGGGACAAAAACAACAATTTTAACTTAAGCATTCTGGTGGTCTCTGAGATGTTAGAAGAGGAAACATGTACGCGTTGTTCATTACAAGTGCTGTGGGTGTCTTGCAAAAGGTCAAGAAACGTTAACAATTGTGGAATCCCTGCCAACTCATCCCGGCATAGAGTAGACATTTCCAATGTTGGTTCTCGCCACTTCACCGCGCATCTCTTTTTTTTTGGCCATATTTTCTAAATTGACCACTTCTCTCTCTGCTGGACTCGAAGTTGGCTGGCAGTGAATCTCTATCGTTTCAGAGTAACACACACAGGCCATGTCAGAACTCGACATTTGATGTGTGTCAGCAGATACACATACTAAAGACACAATGCAAAGTACAATAGCAGGGATGTGCCGGTCTAGGGAGCAAATGTTGGAAAATAGCAGCTTTTTTCTGGAGAGTGCTGGGGAAAAGAACACAGATATGCATTCCTGAAGCATAAAACCACGTCAACACGCCACCATGAGTTTTAATAGAAAACTAGAAGGGCACTCTGAGAGCGCAGACCTAAAACACAGAGCAAAACCAAAAACATCACCTCCGTGGCGGAGGTAACAAGAAGTGCAATTGTATTGACACACCAAGACGCTGGGTCTGCTTGGACACTAAGAAGGTAACTGATAGTTATTCCATAAGTGGCAGAGGGAATGACAGGTAATGAAAAAAGAAATGGTGAGAATGCATGCCAATGTCATCCTGTCCCTTTCTGAGCACTCATTAAAACGTCACACACGGCTGTCCTCAAGCACAATACTTCGACCATCATGATAAGTGCTATAGATGTGATGACTGAGTCATCACATAGTGTAGCTAGACATCAAAATCCATCGGCGCTGCTCCCAATGCATAGAAATGAAGTCATTAGAACAGTGAGCAAAGGCAATCCCTGCTGCGCTTTACAGCCTGGCGTTGCTCAGTTCTATTTATAGGATGTCAGGCTCAAATTAGCCCTTTGAAGTTTAATTCGTAATATTCAGTGGGTACCAAATAATGAGGGAAGTCACGTGTAGCTACGCTGTGGACCACTATGAAAGCAAGAATTGGTTTAAGCAGCACTGTACATACAACTTATAAGAAGCAAGTTTTTGGATTATAGGGCTTATAAAGATGAGTTTTAAAAGGAATATTATGCTAGATACTTTTGCATATTATATGTGTGTTTGCTTCAGGTCTGTCAAGCAGTAAGACAATCTAGCTAGGAAAGGCAAAAACAAATGCTGCCCTTGTCTATGTCCTCTCAATAATTTCAACACGAAAAGTATACCGCCAATTATGAGAAGATAAGAAACTCACATTTCCAACCTAAAATAATATTCTTTTTTGAAAAGATGATATGTAACACTCATTAGTACCAACAACAGCTGTGAAAGAATTAAAAGAAAAAGAAAAAACAATGTCATACAATAGGGTTTGCATTATATTGTTCAGTGGGAGTGGGTGAAAAGAAATCGATTCCCATGAAAAAACATGATGCTTTTCTTCAACAATTCTCAATCGATTCAAAAATGCCAGAACATGTTTGTAATAGCTTTAGTAAGTAATGTGATATTGTGATATTGCCTGAATACAGGAAGAAGACTGTTGATGTTTTCAAGTAAATGCAGTAAATGAAATCATGACACCAAAAATCAAAGAAGAAAAAAAGAATAGTTTATATAATAGGGTATAAACCTGAAGCATTACAAGCTGTAATCATCCCTTCAGACGGTGTAAATCATAGGGAAACAGGGAAACCTGTGAAAACCTCTGTAGACATGCTTGGTTGCTTGGCTCTGGTCTGAAATTGTTTAATGTGATGCTTGCACATCTATGCCAGTCTGCTGAGAAATAGTTCAACTCTCCCAACCTTGCATTCCATTAACAGCTGAGATTGTGAGAGACGTGCAGCAACAGGACGCCACAACACAGTCAGATCCATGGACCAGGCAAGGAAGGCTTTAAAAGCCATATCACGTTGCAACCTGACAGGGTTTGGGGATTCATAACAGTGTAGCTCTGAATTGCTTTGAATTTTACTCTTTAAAATGTAATGATGAGTTTAAACAGCATTCTGTTTAGTTTACATTATTATGTGAACCCATTAGCTGTGCCTTTAACCACAGCTACACTTCCTGGGGTCCACAGTTAAAAAATATATATTAAACATTACAGTACACATAATTCCATACATTTAAGATCGTACATGAAACATTACTACATCTAAAATATACATTTAATATTACAATCAATATCACTCAACACATTTAAAGCATAAATTAGTTTATATGAAAAGACAATCAAAGATTCCCAAAATGCCTGGCAATCTACAAATATGATGCTTCAAGATTTCTTTTATTTATTTCATCTTTAAAGGTCCAATGGCATGAACATTTCACTTTATGTAGTGTTTTAAAATTAATATGAGTTCCCCCAGCCTGCCTTAGGTCCCCCAGTGGCTAGAATTGGCGATAGGTGTAAACCGAGCCCTGGGAATCCTGCTCTGCTTTTGATAAAACGAAAGCTCAGATGAGCAGATCTGAAATCTTGCCCATTATGAGGTCAAAAGGGGCAATGTTGCCTCCCCGCTATCTGCTTTGCCCACCTTGAGAATGTGGCCCACCCATGAGAGATCATGGCTTTCAAACAAGCAAAGTGGCAGTTGGTCTAGCCACACCCCCAGCATCCATCTTGCCCCCCCTCTCTCCTCCTCAAAAGCTACAGACTCAGAAATGGCACATACTAAGGAAAGCTGATTGTGGGACTGGCTCTAGTGGCTGTAATTCTGCACCAAGGCTAAATTTTGGGGAAGAGACTTCAGATATGGTGTTAAGGGACCACTAATGTCTACATAAAAGCATCTAATGAGCCCCATGTCAGGGGACCTTAAAATATTGATGTCTTTGATAATTTAGTCAATAAAAATGGTAAAAAATTCAATGTTTTCATCTATCTATAGATTACAGTACGTTTTAAGAAATCAGTATTTGCCCTGGGGAGTAAAAAAACGGCCTTCTATTGCCCGTCTGGTGGCACATGTATATGACTCCAAATTGTGTTTTAATTGACTATACTGATATGATTAAATGTTTTTAGATTACATGTTAATAGTTCAGAATAAAAGGGCAGCGATTAATTGTACAACTTTTAGCCAGCTAAGATGAGAATGTATACTACTGATGTTAGCGCTGTACGGACACTGGAGAACAAGATGTGCCACTTTACTCTGCTTATACTAGCTTAAATTTCCTTAAATCTTTTTTGGGGCATTCAACCATATTATCTGGCAGTAATCAAGCTGGGAAAGAATAAGAGTATGAGGTGCAAGTTTGGTTGAATCATTTCTAATGTATTTTCTGCATCGCCTAACTAACGCTAATGCATTGCCCATTTAATTGAAAAAACTGTTGATATGTTTTGACCAGGACAATTTGTTGGCTAGTGTTATGACCAATAGCTTAGCTTCCTTTACTTGCTGGATTGGTGTTTTATTTAAAAACGGTTTGAACTCTGGCTCTCGCCTTAAAGACTGATTTGAACCAAATACTATGCTTTTTGTTCTGGCTGCATTAAGCATCAATTCGTTTTCACAGATCTATTTCCGAAAATAATGGCTAGTTCCCAGCTCAAGATGGCAGTCAGATCTTTAGGTGTGGTTGCTGACTTACTGTATATACTGTAGTATCATCTGCATACATCGTTAATTTGACATTTTTTATAACGAGAGGCAAATCATTGGTAAAAATCGAATACAAAAGTGGACCGATGCAGCTCCCTTGAGGAACTCCACATTCCACAAACACCTTGTCTGGGTATGCTACCATTAAAGAAGACTCTTTGTGATCTGTTTACCAGAGAGCCTTCCATCCAGCTAACTGCAGATAGTCTAAATCCGTAACGCTCAAGCTTTTCAAGTAGAAGCCAAATGCTGCTGTAAACTCTAAAAGGACTGCTCCACAGATGATTTTGTTGATTTTGATTTTGTCTAAATATTTGTACCAGACGTCTGTCATTTGCACCAGAGCTGTACATGTAGAGTGTTCCTTTCTGTATGCATGTTGGAAGTTTGTAATTAGATTATTTACTGAGAGGTATTCTTGCATGTGATCAAATATTGCCTTACTTAGTCCTGGTAACAAGCTTATGGAACGACTACTAATACTTGTGCTTCTTTCCATGCCTCTGGAAAAGTTGATACTTTAATTCAGTATGTGACAAATTGGGGAATCAGTATGATCAAAGGCCATTCAAATCAGTTTATCATCTATATTCTCAGTCCCTGGTTGTTTTGTCATTCTGTCTGTCAGGTGACTTGACATCAACATAATTTGGAATGTGAATCTGACTCTTTTTAAAAACAGGGAATACACATACTTGTAAGTGTAGTTTTGGGGTTCAGCAGGTTTAAAGATACAGGTAAGTTACAGGTATAGACTGTGAAAATGTTTATAGATATGTTTAGTGTTGACTGTTACGTTAACATTGACACAATAATCCTGACTACATCAGGGAAAATAAAGCAAACACTTTGGCAGCCAAGTCTTTTTAGCAAGCCATGTTTCATGCAATATGCCGTATTATCCGGGGAGTTTGTGTAACAGTAGATGAAGAAACAAGACTGCCAAGAATGCTTCTGCTGCAAACTGCAAGTAATGATCCTTGAACAGATTGAACTTCCATTAGCAGAAGAACAATATCAAAGTAGCCAAATGTAATTGCCTTCTTCATGAGGACAAGACAAAAAAAGATGATGGTGATATGTGAACTGCCATTTCCCAAATGTATCTGGAAACTAAGCACACTATTAAAGATGGTAAATAAGAGGACATGTTAACTTTACTGATTCTATAAATTCATTTAGTCTGTTAATGAGAGGGACTGACTGCACATCCGATGTCTCAGAAGGTTTCATGATTAAAGTTTTCCAATGCCATTTTTCTTGCTACACTGTCATTCTAGCTCCTTCCCCCCTTTGATCCTTGAGGTATGCACTTCATGACAAGTTCAATTTAAACCAGTAGAGGGTGGGGATTGACTACTGGGAAGGTCCTTCATTAGTCCATTCACAATGGATGTCCAAGAATGCAAAAGGATGGGGGAACAAAAATGTATATTGAGCAGTTTGAAGGGGAAGATATAAACAAGTTCTTCAAAGTTTGGAAAACAGGACAGAAATGCTAGCTCAAATAATGGTTTATATTATCTCTGTCAAAGGCAGTTGGTCAACTTGGATGGTTTGAAATAGCTTTAAAATTACCATTTCATATAACAGAACATGTACAAGTCCAACAAATGTTAGAATTGATAAGATTAAATTATTTTGTGAAGCTGCTCTACTTTTCATCATTACTTAAAATTGTAATAATTAATCTTGTTCAAATGACGTTAATCTGCTCTGGTCATATTAAAAAAAAACTTTTCTATTACTAAAAAGTATGTACACTCATCTACAAAAGAACCTGCAGTGAATGAAAAACTTTATCAGGGATTCATCTAACTTAGCACCAAGTTTCTTTTTCACTTTGATGGGATATTGAAAGAGATATTATATTTCTGGGTAATTTTTTAACACCGTCCCACTTTTCTCTCCTAAAATAGTTTCCACTTTTTCCCCATCCCTTGCCAAGCTCTCTAAAATCTAATTTCATTTTGGCCATTTGGCATCTGAAGACAGATTTGGCTCTGTGGGCCTCCTGGCAAGAGGTAATACACAAGGTTTCCAAAGAATAGGGACAGACTATCAATCCATGGACAGAAAGTCATTACCCTGTGACACTGGAAGGAAAAAATCATAATCCTGAGATGTAACATAGCAGTTTACATAACATTTTCACAGATTAGTCCTCATCCCTCCAAAAAACAAAAGCATCCTTTGGATTAAAATTACTCTTAAGGGTCCACACTGATCTGTGATTATTTTCTGCAGCTTCTTTTATTGTTTGTAATCATTAACGGACACAAGATAAAAATATAAATTACAAAACACATTTCATATTCACTTAAATACGTTAGTCTTCCTCTGGCTATATGCCTAAACATGTCAAGATGACAGACTTCTGCCATTACTGCAGGGCTCGACAGTAACGATTGCCTGATTGTCTTTGGCAACCGTTTCATGGCCTTTGGTTGCCCCCTTTGGCTAACACCTGTTCAATATTTGTGTTTTTTTAATATATTAAAAACAGATCAAAACCTACAAAACTGGAAAATCTTATTTTAAAAGAAGTCTATATTTGGGGGTGGCAGTAGCTCAGTCCGTAGGGGGTTGGGTTGGGAACCAGAGGGTCACTGGTTCAAGTCCCCCATATGGACCAAAAAGTATGTGTGGATTGGTGGCTGGAGAGATGCCACTTCACCTCCTGGGTACTGCCAGGTGCTCTTGAGCAAGGTACCCCCCCAACAGTACTGGTTCAGCTGGCAGCCCACTCACTCTGACATCTCTCCATTAGTGCATGTGTGTGTATTTCAGGCCTGTGTGTGATTACTAACAAAGTATGTACACAGAGTGTAAATTGTAATTTCCCCACTGGGGATTAATAAACAAATTTAAATTATTGGATTTGGTGGTCTCCGTAAAGTTTAAACACTAGCTATGTTCATGCGCAACACAACATTTCCATTGTTGTGCGACAGCTTTCCACATACATGCATTTGCAGTGAAAAGATACAGGAAACTCAATTTTCTGTTCCCGTTAACTGTAGGGGTGGGGGGAAAAATCAATACAGCATAGTATCGCGATTTTCCCCATTTTTTGGGCTGATACGAAAACTGATCCAATCCATGACTCAACACTGTTATCTGAACTGTGAGTTTTGTGATCTGTTGCACCCCTATTAGAGAGGAATAAGAAATAATATTGCAAGCCATTCTCTCATTGTTAAAATGTGCCGCATTGTTACATATGAAATAAATTGCTCTCCATGTAGGCAGTTTAAAACACGGCAAATATCTTGTCAATTTTGGCAACCAAAAGCTGATGCCTGGTTGCCAAGCCTGGCAACCACTTTACAAAGTTAGTGTTGCGCCCTGTACTGGCCCTAAAATACGAGGCCTCTATTTTCCACTAAATGTGGCTGAATGTGAACTTACTTTTTGCTTGCATCTCAACCTAAATTATCACTTGTTAAATTTTTTATGTTAGGAAATAAAGAGGTTATAATATTATAATATATATAATATAATATCTAATATTATTGATGAATAAGATTTATTTAAGTCAGGTACTGTGTTTAACTGGCTCCCTTTATACTGCACCTTTAATTTAGTGAATTTCTCAGCTTATGTACTGCACTACATTATATTAGTACTCAGTGACTTTGTAATGCATACAAAATTGAGATTTAGTCAAACACAACTGTATGCTTTTGCTCTTTAACCCACAGACAAAGTGGATACAACAAAATAAACACATTTAACAAACTCCTAGGAATATTGTACATACAATACATTAAAACCTGTGCAAACATTTTTGTTAAGTTTAATTTATATCCAACAAAGTCCAAGAAAAACAGTGATTGACTGATTGCTTAAACTCCTCGGTATCCTTCAGTGTACTAGTGTGCTTGTTTAAAATGCAGAAAACACAACCAAAAAAAGCCATTGCAAAAAAAATTAAGTTGAGTTGGCTGATGTTAAACTGAACTGTATGCATTTAGGGTAACTAATGTGTCTTTATCAGTCTAATTCAAGTTCTTCAAATCCAAGGATTGACTTTGCTATAGGGGACTGTACAGTGTATATCAGTGAGCAAAACATTATATAGGATATTGTTTGATTCAACAAAATAGAAAGAGAAGGGGGCCATTCTGACATCATCTTGGGGTTTGACTGACGGTTTGAGATCGATTGATCACCACATATTGTCTTGTTCACCAAAATCTGTCAATCCCAAGCATTCAGATTGCACATTATTCTGAATAAATTGGACCAAATTAGAACGCAAATGATCAATAACAGCAGGAGTGCCGGATGAGGGCCAAGAAGTGGACCATGGATTGAGGGTACCAAATATGCTTTACACCACAGATGAAATATTATCCATTAGCTCGGAGGCTCAATTTTCATTCTCATCAATAATGCATGCAGTATGGATGCTTTTCTTTCCTGCTAACTGGCCGAAGGAGGAAATAGGTTTGTGTGGAAATTGGAAGGTCAGCATTCAGAGTAAACCTTTTAGTGCAGCTCCAAGCTTCCTGTCCCCACCATATTTTTTGGGGGTGGAACTACGTCATCTGAATAATTTTGAGTTATTAATGTCCAGCTAAATTTACTAAATAATGAGATATATGCATCTCAGATTTCGCATTTCAATGTCATCTGCTAGACAGACACCAAAAATTAGACTGGCCCTTCAAAATTAAAGGCCTGCATGAATACAAGATTATTTAGTAACGACTTCCTAACTTCTAAAGGTAAAACTTTTGTGGGATTGTTATCTTAAATACTGACTTAAAATATTCAAGATGATTAAAATATTTTAAGACTTTTGAGAAGAATTAACCATCTAGCTTCCTCAAAAGAAAGTTTATAGTATGCAGCATACTGCAGGTCAAAGAAAATATGATCCTGACAGATGTCAGAAGTCTTGTACAGAGGAAGGCATTCACCCTACCCTTCAAGTTTCAGAGAGCTGCCATGTAAACACAGCTGAAAAAACATGCAATAGAGGGTGGGGTGAACAGGGTCTGGCCGGGTGTAGAGGAGTCACAACAAGACAAGATTACATACGGAACAGACAAACTCAAGTCTCCTCTCTCATAACATCCACCCAGTTGACAATAGTCAGTAGTTACACTGGTCTGAACCAGTATTTTCAGATGCTTAAGGCTTAATAAGATTTTGACAGGGATGGCAAGAATTATACACATAAATCTGTACTGAAGGCTGGAGGCAGTTCTTACTTGATCCTATCCATACCTTTTTTTCTGAAAATCCATGTGAGTTCTCTTCTTGGAAGCAATGTAGTTTACATGATATCATAAACTAAATTTTACAGATCCCCTAGCCCCTCAAAACCTCCTTTGGGTAAAACTAGATTATATACTTTCAGCAGTCCCATTCGAAAGGACAGCTCCTAGGTTGTCAATAAACCCGATGCGGATTAATATGTGTCTACCTTCTACTTTCAGTTATAATGTAATTCTAAGCAGCTAAATCCTTTCAAAGTTGACAAGGTGATAAATTCCTTGCAGGCGATGTTCTACCACTTCCTTATCTGGCCTTGCACATCACCTCTAATACTGATTTACATCAATCATGTATTACTTTGTGTTTGCTCGCCTCTGTGCACACAAGTCCTGTGGTAAAAACAAGGCCCTGCCAATCAGTCTGTTCATCAACTTTGAATAATAGCTGGAATAAATATTTTGTAAAATGCACAATGCAAACTGGGGATGGCAAAACCATTACAGTTGTTTTCCATCACATGCTTCAAAGTTTCTATACACATTTATTGTCTTTTTAAAAGTTGCCAAAGGCAATCATCAATTTGAGTCTCAAAGGGCCAAAGAGCACAACACAGATATAATAGTTTGAATCCAAAAGATTAAGCTCCGCAGGATCCCATTCACAACTTTACTAAAAGGCAAGAAACAGGCCAAAATGCCCTCATTTTACAAGCCTCTCAAAACAGTTTAAATCCCTACAAAATAAATCAACATAGATACATGTCACTTATACAATAATCAATTAGTCTTCTATTGGACGCACACAAACAATCTGTTTGTAAAGCTGTAAAACAAGTTTATGTTTAGCAAACGGGTAACTGTGCAGACAGAGCTGTGACTACTAGCTCAGACTACTGCTGAAATGAAACAAACGCTCAGTGTTATTTGATAGGAAAGCCAGAGGCATTTCTCAATTGGAAAACAGTGACACATGAAATATTCCATTTTAACTTTCATATCAACTCCAAAGCATGAAATCTAATTTCTCATTCCATCTTCAAAGCAGTAACCATGCGGGGGGTGG
>NC_045740.1:12904531-12918729 GCF_008692095.1 Etheostoma spectabile
TTTGAACAGCTGAAACTTCAGCCTGTTTCAAGAGCCAGGCAAGACAAGGTTGACTTAACAGCAAAACAATAGGTGGTCAGACTACAGGGCTTGGCGCAGATCAAGTGTAAAGTCTTTGGGCAGACTAGTGGCCAATAAATCTGAAACACAGATTACATGACAAGGTGTCAAGTAACTAGATCTATTTTCAGGGACATCCCCCTCTACAAATGTACTGATTTGAGGTTGGCAGACAAGCAATATCCCTGACAGATTAGTATTACATGTGAATTTTCAAATCAAACTTATCTGCATCTGACGAGATGACTTTATTTTTTTGTTTTATATTTGACCTTCACAAGAGGGTCCATGTTCTACCAACCCATGGCAGCAACCATTCATCCTCTTGATAAGTGCTTGTGCAATAACTGACAATGTACCAGCTCCAAAACTGTCTGTAGCTGGGCCTACAGTCTGACTGGCTGGAAACTTTACAGTGAGTAATGGTCATTTACTTCAGTTTAGAACTGAAAACAGAAACACAGGGTAACCACCAAAACGTGTGAAAGAATACCAAATGGCTCCCTTATGCACATGAAAACATGACTAATCGATTCCATTAAATCGCAAGGCCGTTATTGGTTGTGTTAAAGTACAACTAATATCCACGTCTTCAATATAACACCAGCAAAAATGTAATTGACCTTCATGCTTTACCTATAAATGTTGCATGATTTGGTTCCCCCTAGGCCAGATGAAAGATTTATAGTGAATGTCTTGAGCTCGCTAATCACTTGAAGCATGTTATACAGAAAAGACTCCAGCCTTTAATCCCACATGATGGGAGACACAGAATATTGCCACTGCATGTATGGGTTAAGATTCATATGGGAAAGCAGCTTAAATGATGTTGTTGCAGTTGCATTGCAAAACACAAGGGATGATTTGGTGGCATTTTGGAGCAGAAAATAAAACAAGATCAAGAGTCTACAGCCATGATCGTGCATCTGTGAGGCTGTGGTGGAGCTAAATGCTTACATCAACATGCCAATGTCCTAGTTATGATAATGCTAGCATGTAGATGTTTAGCAGGTATAATGTTTATTGTTTACCATGTTGCACGTGTTGGTTTAGTGAATAATTTGGTAACTAACCAACACAGGCAACATGGCAAACAAGTACCAGTGACCAGATGATGGCATAAGAAGAAAAGTCAGAAGATCAAAGTTACCACAATTCATCCCTAATAGTTGTTAAAGATATTTCAGTAAAGAATTAAAAAGTTAAGCTCATGGACGCACTCAAGGAAAAGTCAGGTGCTCACCAAAGCCAGCAGGATACATCCTCTGGGGAACAGGAATAGATTTCAACCAAAGTGGTAGACCAACATTACTGTCCCTAAAGCCATTCAGCTAAAAATATGTTAATTGTAAAGTAATAGTGCTAACACAGTAGGACCACAGATAATCTAAATCTCGTCCAATGTGAAACAAGTTATTCATCCATGATAAATAATAAACTGGAGCATAGGTTTATTTACTCTAAATAGTCTGGATAATGCAAAGTCAAGATGAATGGGAGGGTGGCTGCATGCGTGGGAAAGCATGTCCATATCTTGGCAGCCTTGACTAAGGACTGGGGAAGAGACATAGCAGGCCATGAAGAAGGATGACCTCTTCTCATGCAATGGCACATTCCAGCCATAACTAAGTTGAAACAGACCTTGGATAACTATAGCAGGCAACGTTGACGGGACTGGGGTCACAGCCTGGTGGAATTTAGGGGAGAATGCCCACCCCTCTGAAACCATTTTGAATAGGCTACCTAAATCGACCAAGACTCCCACTGAACCTAGGAGGTTAAGGATGTCAAACCTACTTGACCTTTGTTCCATCAGCAGGCAAGGGCAAGAGAAAGCCAGGCATGTATTTAAATATTGTGGTGAGTGGTCTTTGGATGTAGGCCAGAAGACAAATTTTCCTAAAAATAAAATCTTCATTAGGCTACTTAAAGTGAGTGAGTGAATGTGAGACAATGACAATTTTGCACACAAAGCATATCTAAAAATCACTAGCATCATTTGTAAATCCAATAAACTTGTACTGGTGATGCTGAGGTTTCCCTCTGAGTAACGGTTAGAGAAGTGGAGTAGAGAGCTGACCCATAAATCATTTGATATTGATGTTTCAGACTTGGTGAAAGTCCCTTTCGTTCTCTGAGGTGTTGTGATGGGAACTCCAACAGCTGCTGGTTTCCACAGTCCACTTAGTGGGGCCTGGAGGGAAAGTCAGCCATGGAGGAAAAGCAGGCGTGTGATGGGAATTAATTTCATTCACCCACTCATGTATTGATCTCCACTGTCCTTGGCGTTATTGACATAATGGGCTTCAAGGACAGAGAACTATCCAAGGTCTATCTTTTTCCACTTCCACACTACACTTCCTGGAAGTTAGATACTTTCTATGCCCTGATGGATTTAAACCTTATAAATGAGGTCCTAATGGGACAACTCTACATTGTTTACTGTTGGAGCATGATAGCAAGGGCACTTTTAGTAAGCATTGTTGAAGTGGTAACTCTAGAGGGAAAAAGCACAGGGCACATCCTAATCCATTTATCAAGGGCAATCATAGTGGGGGAAAGCAGCAATCAATACGCAGAGTAACTTAAAGAGCTTCCATGAGTCAACAGTGTGTAATTTTGATGGATCTATACATTAATACGGCCATTCGAAACAGGGCTGCTTTCAGAGCGGTCAGAAACTACAGTACACTTGGCTTATGTAGCAAAGCCACAGGATGTCACGTTATTGTACTGCTAAATTATGAAAATGAAAAGTAAAGAAATTGCATATTTTGTGGAAAAATATCTACAGTTAAAAGGATTTTGGACCTGTTGAAGTAGATGTACTGGCATTAATTAAACTGTCATAAAAATTACAACTCAATTCATAATCTATGTATAATTTGACTTTTTCATTTTGCTAAACCATCTTTATATTAAGTGCCCCAACACTACGCTACCAATCCCACGATTAAGAAACCTTTATATTGTGTGAGTAAATATGTTTTTCCTGTATGTGCGTTCCAACATAATAATAACTGCATCAAGATAAAATGAGTTTGTTTCTGAAGGGGCAGTTTGAATACATGGGGTTCACTATGCGTCATCTTCTTTGTCAGACAATGTTAACTTTAGCAGGACAAGGTCTGGGTGGAAGTGCCCTAATATCTTTTTCCCCCTTGGAATGAACTTAATCTACAGTAGCTCTGAAAGTATGGAGAAAACCAGGGTTATGTTAGTGTTATGTTTCTTTTTGACATGACCGTGTGTGCTATAGTTAAAATTACCAGGCTGCCACCTGCCTGGGGAAACAAACAAAAATAACCTTTTGAATAAAAGGTTCATAATAAATGATGAAAGCTATTAGGTTAATTATTTTGAAATAATCGGCTACTCTTGTCCTCCAACTCCAATAATTACTTACTAAAATTAGAAAATTGTTCGGAAAAAGGGCTGAGGTTACAGCTAAGTGTTTACAGTGCATTTGTTCTAACAATCGTAATCAAGGGATTAGCTCAAAATGAAGGTAGTTGATGGGCCTTGACTTGAGTGTTCATTTGTTGTGTTTTTAGCTTTTGTTCCTTATTGCATCTGAAGATTGTTGGAGATGAAGGAAAAAGGAGAGTGTATAGCAAAAGGATGGAATAAAAACCAGTTGCATGACATTTTAGCTCAGCTAATTGAAATTAACAAAAGTAAATATAGTAAATCTTTGCAAAATCATGTGGACAAATGGTCAAAGCTATTTATTTAACCAGGTTATTAATGGTTCAGTCTCATTTAGTTATATGCAAACTGTTTTAATTTGCTTTGGGGTAGAATACTAAGGTTACCTGCTATTGATTTGCATTCTTCCAGTAGACAAAGCAAACCCACAACTATTTACATGTCTACACAAATTGATGAAAGAGTTAAATGTGCGTGTGGTACTTTCTAAGCGCTGACAGCAATGACTAGAACAAGGCAGATACTTTTATTTTCCCAAAAAATCATTTAATCATACTTGCAAATGAATCCTTTGTTGGTTTTTCTTTACTTTCTAGACTGTCAATGAATACAGCACACACGGTGGCTTTGGTAACTGTTACAGCTCTGACTTTACCACTGCTGCTATCAAATATTCATAGGATAGTTATACCCCAAACACCCCCATATCCAGACTCACTAATTAGGTTCCTCAGAGGAAATCAAGAAGAGATGTTAATGCCACATTCTTGCGTCCTCCTGAACACAAAGTTAAAGACCTCACTATCAGTGCATCAGCATTTAGAGGATAATTATGTCAAAAACAACCCACTCAAATCCTCTCCCCCTGATCCTCCATGAGACTAGATGGCACAGGGTCTAGCAGTGGGAGCCTGTGAACACAGAGCAATGGGTGGTGGCTGGCCTTGACTCATCCAGGGATCTTGCAAGTCCAATTACGCTCAAGCCCATTTCCAAGTCCTTGTAAATACAAATGTGGGATTTTGCTCTGGTGCTAATTATGACTTGTAATCATAAGTAACCTCACAGAGACCATGACATTGCCACAGTAGTTGGTTTCACAGTTGCCAGATAACCTAAACCTTTGCACCATTGACAGCAATTTGACAGCAGGGAGGAGAGAAAACTGAAAGAAAAAGATGTATTGTCAATGTGAAACACAACAGCACTGACAACCATGTTGGGCTAAATGCAGAGGGACTTACTGAGACAACATAGCAGTCTCAGTCATCAAAGTAGAGGTGGTGATAACTACCAAAACAGATCGAAAAACAAAACAAGGCCAGAAATAGCTGCTGAGCTTTGTAGGTGACGTGCAGCTACAATTTTGAAATACCTTGGTCATGAAGTCAGAAGGGATGAAATCATTTTCCAGCAAGAGAAAGATGAGTGTCTACTAAAAAAGTAATTCTGCAACAATTAAATCATCTGAACTTGGCTTGAATTAAACTCCAACATGTGAAGTAGTTGGCTAAATAAAAATGTATTGCAGTATTACATTTATTGCGGTATTACACGCAACATGGCATATCCTATCACTGAATGTATGAACAGCATGTTTTTGACCTCTCGCTTCCCTTTGAGGTTGTTGAGCAGTTTGACAAATTTGACTGCTTTGTAGTGGTTCCTCTGTGCCAAAGTGTGAGAAAACTAGTTACAGAAAGGAAGATTTATAGAAGGGCAGGCACAAAATCAAAGAACCAATAAACATCAATCAAGGTCACAAGAGAAGAAACTGAAAGACACAATATGACCAGCCAGCCTCCTTTTGCAAGGATGACTAACCCTGTGTATAAGATACTAAGTTTACTTCAAATATTTAAACTCAAAGGTATCAGAATGAATACAGTAACACATCCAAACCGGATTGTCTGTTAAGTGTGAAGTTATTAGTCTAGTTTTTGCCTTGTTGTGGTGATGTTGCAGATGGTTGTATACTTATGCAGCAGTTTATTTGTCCAACCCAATATTACTAATGTCTCAATTGCCTTTACAGGCCCAACAACAGCAACATTTCCCAACCCAGCCCAAGCTCCTAAAGAAGAAGTAAGGCACAAACTCCCTCAGAACACAGAGTGGCATAAAACGGCCTTTTTTAACTCATTTTTATTTCCAGTAGCTACAAAGAAATTAGAAAGGTTTAGTTTAATGCAACAGAGCTCCCTGTAAATTAAAACCGAAAGATCTACTGTCATGTACTAAGGGATTGTATAATGGTATGAACAGCATTTTTAATGATTAATTGTCTTTTTGCTGATAATGACAGACAACAGAAAGTTTCCTCCGCCTACCTGCCAGGATTTGCAGCTCCCCGTTGTCTTGAGTGTTACAGGTCTGAAAGCACCATAACTCACTGATTCAGACAAAACCACAGGGCATCTTAACGCGGCAGCCAATTTTCCTGCAGACAAGGGAGGGGAGAGTCGAGAGAGGGCAGATGTCAGCTTAATGTCATCATCAAGTGCTCCTGGTGAGCACCTACTCCAGAGAAGTCACAGATACAGGCTAATTAAAAAATAGGCTACAGATTTTTGTTTTGAAATGACAAACTGACACAAAATATTTAGTGTATTCACTTTTGAATCAACAGAAGCACAGAACAATTTATAATTCCCATATGTACTAAATGTTTCAACCAGGCAACATGTTTAAGTGTTACTGAACACTAGGGCTAAACGATTAATCGCAATATTATCACAATATGTTAAAATGCAATTTCCTAATTGCAAAGGCTGCCATTTGGTCATGTGACTCACGAGAGAAAATCAGTCTGCACTCCACAGCAACTTGTAAAGTTCAATGACAGTGTTTAAAAAGTGCAATCCACATGTGTACATATGTTTATTACTATAAATAATCATGTAAATACTACACATACAGTCACATACAGTATTTGTTTTTATATTTCTGCAATCTGCACTTTATTTTGTGTGATCTGTTTCTGACTTTCATATGAATGTCTACACCAGGCTTGGTCATTGCTCAATATACTACTGCGATTGAAGTAGTTAAATAAAAAATTTCATATAAAGATTAAATAATATATTAAATTATATGTATATATACATATATTCATGCAATACCTAATTTTATCATCACATCCAGGTCTGGCCTCCAGGAAAGAACAGTTTGCTTAATTTATCTAATCTTGTGTTGTACGTACTATATAATGATTTATTGCTTGTTTTTGTTGAATAATACAGAAGACAAAGAGATGAAAAATAATTGCAAATTAAAATCGCAACATTTGTTGAATAAAACATTGTTTAGGCCTACTGAATACAGCAAATCACTAAAAGCTGATGAAAGAAATTCCACATTTGGTAGTTTTCCACACATGGAGATTTTTCCCACAAGAAAAAGGGACGAGGGTAAGATATGGAACTTTAACAAAAGTGAGGTGGAAGTAGGGTGGCTGTGGCTCAGTGGTAGAGCGGTTGCCTGCCAATCGGAAGGTTGGTGGTTCAATCCCTGGCCAATGTCAAAGTGTCCTTGGGCAAGACACTGCTGCACATCGGAGTGTGAATGTGTGTGAGTGCCTGCTTTGTCACTAACAGCAGCATAAACACACAATCTGTGATTGGCTAAAATTGAGAAAATAAGGCTAAAATTGAGAAAATAAAGACCAATCTCTGAAATAATCTGCTTTACACAAAGTTAAAAAGGATTTCTTTGTGGACAATGAGTCTCTACAAGGCCCAAGCTGAGCATGAGCCTGAAAACACACACCGCTCCCACTTGATGTGGGATGATCTTCATAAACATCCACATCACCCAGTCAAAAAGCCATTGTGTTTTAATAAAGCCAACAGACTAATGAACCATTCTACAACACTGTCACGTCCCAATTCTCATTAAAAGCCATGCATCAACAGAATTAGTCATGAACCACTCCCCTGCCCTAAATTCATCCCTGCAGGCACGGCCTTCTGGTTTCGCTCTCTTTACTGTAGTGTGCTCAGGCAAGAGACCAAGCTATATAAGGAATTAGTGTAGAGCCCAGCTAGTGGCTCTAAACTATCAGAGCCAAGGGTTTAGAGGTGGGGAGTCTGTTTGCACTGAAAGACTTTTTATTTTTTTTGTTTTAAGAGGGTCCACTTGCTAAACATGACTCGGGCTTTAATGTATAATCCAACACTAATATTGGCTGCCACTGGGCAGAGGATGGGGGAGGTAAACAGAATGTTTGTGTGAACACATGCAGGTGGGAGAGCTGTGCACATGTCCAAGCCTGGGTGAGTACCAATTCATTTTGTGAAGGTGTATGCTTTTTTTAATCAAAATTCAAACTAACTTAATGTAATTTGCGTGTATATTATCTCGATCGCAATTAGTATGCTCTTGTATTAATATGAGAGGCTTGGCACTTGCTAAGAGAGTGAGTAAAGGCAAAGCCATACATAAAGAGAGCGACAGATATATAGTACAAGAGAAAACAAAGCATCCCAATGAAAGTAAGAACTCGTTCAAGTTGAACTGTATTTAAAAGTCCAAAATGCCCCACATATAACAACTAAAAAAGAAGAGCAAAAATAAGAAATAAAGCCTAATGTGCAGTCAGGCCAATTCTCCACTGGGCTTACCTTTGCTCCTGGTTTTAGCCGTGACCACTTCCTTCCTCTGGCTCTAATTGACAGCGCCCTACAGTATTTCTACGTAGGCCAGGGTTTTCCCTACCATTTTAAGGCTTAGGGGACAGCACCCAAGCCGTTTTGGGCACGACCTAAATCGAATTAAAATAATAATGATCCCAAATTATGCAAAATTGCATATTTGGAGTTGAAAAACGTAACATTTTCTTAAAGGAAGAACTCCTTAATCCCTTAAGTCTTCCACAAACCTAGTAGGCAGATTGCTAAACACCTCCATATGTCCTTTTGTGGCAATTAAGCAATGGTGATAAGGGCGGATACGGAGCTGAGCACACCAGGCGATTGCTACTGTGATGCAAACTGTTTTATTGCATCCCAACAGCAATACTGCTGTTCACACTCACTCTTTGAGCTCTGCCTATGTTATAATGCCTCCACAGGTAAATTGTGAGTCACAAGCTGCTGCTGCTATGATGCCATGTTGGACAACTTTCATGCATCATGTTTGGGAAATTATCACTCTGAGACAAAAAGAACCAAGAGTCTAAGTTGACCTGCCCGGACATTGTAGTCGAGAGTACAAGATTTAAAAAGGTTAAGATGTCAGCCTTTGGCAACACACATGTACTGGGCTTTTGATCTCCAACTCAAGATAAGACCAAGAGATTCCTATAGGAAGGAAGCATGCCAAGCTCAACAGAGCATAAATCAATTATACTAGCCGTCAAACCAAATTATTGTGACATTATTGTACTTGGCTGGCTTGTAGAGCAAAAAAAAAAGTTTCAAAGACACTGACATACTAGCTTATTACAACCCTGTTCAT
The DNA here is from genome assembly GCF_008692095.1 of Etheostoma spectabile. Lineage (NCBI taxonomy): Eukaryota > Metazoa > Chordata > Actinopteri > Perciformes > Percidae > Etheostoma > Etheostoma spectabile. The sequence goes on from NC_045740.1 coordinate 12,913,478, forward strand.
GCAAAAAAGACCATGGCAAAGAAAGATGGCTTAAAAAATAATGTAAAGCTGTATAGGAGATTGCTGTCAGGAAGATGCTATTGGGCATTGGAAAATTGAGAGGAAATTGTATCTGAGCCTCTTTTTTTGGGATCTATATTTGTTTTATTTTTGTGACAAACACCACAACATTTAACACAAATTAAGTATCTTTTTTAGGACGTCAGATTACACCGACAGCCAGGAACAGTGCTCCTTATCATTCACAAAACATTCTGGTGTCTGCATTAAATGTACTGATGTTTCCTCCTCTTAGCCATGTGCCTAGATTGGTTGTGTGTGCAGACTAAGTGGGCTGGGCGGCCACAGCACAGACAGCCGACTGTTTGCAATGGTCCATGGAGCATGTCTTCAGGCTAAGACCCTGTTCCCAAGACAACAACAACCAAGAGTTCACCATGACCTTTACAAGAGCCTGGAAAGTTGGGCATTCCGGATTAAGTTAAAAAGACTTCAGAGATTCTGTGGCTGCAAAGGAAGAATTGGCACGTTTTTCTCCAAGATGTAATATTCTTGCACAAATCCAGTGTCTGCATACTGTAGTTCTGTAATTCATTCAACAATTACTAACACTAAATACCTAAACAGCTGTAGAGTGTGTGAATCACAACCTAGATTAACATCTGAAAAAATATGGTCACAGATAGTCAAAGGCCATCAACAAAAGACTCACTCAAGTCTACTCAAACCTAACCCGATATAAAACTGTTGCTCTGTTTCCTTGGTAAAAGGAGTGTCATGACTCGAGCATATCGAGGAAATGCTGCATAGGTAGGCTGTGACAAGTGACTGAGGGGGATATCAAATTTGTAAAACAATAGTCATGCATGCCAAACGAATAGACAAATGACTGGAATGGAGAGCTCTGTAGACCCTGTGGAACATTAGCCATGATGTCATTATTGTGCATCTTAGAGCCAAGGCAGAAAAAAGCAAGTACTGATCTTAGAGCAGAGGGCTTGCATTACATTTAGATGGCATCAGACTCTATATTTAAATTGCAGGACAGGAAAGGACTCTGACATCTCCTGGATACAAGTTACTTAACAATAACCTCTTATCACAGATTTTAAGGTATATTCCCCTTCCTGTTTCTTCTTTTTTTAATAGTATTTGTATTTATTTTCACAATCCATGTTTCTCCTCACAACTCCTTCACAACTTTCTCTTCCCCTCTCTCCATACGGTAAGCCCACTGTTCAACTCCCAGGGCAGGCAGCTGGCTCTACATTAGACACATTCGAGGGCAAAAGGGAAACTCCTGATTGTCATGGTGAGGGCAGCCACCCTTGGCAGTGCTCAGTGGGATTCTAGTTGTTTATGGTTGACACTAATTACAGATCGGCAGACCCACCAAGCTCTAGAAATTCTCTTAAGTACAAAGAAAACACAGAACTGGTTGATATAGAAAGACACAGACTGACCATTAGAACTGTCTCCACTTGCAGCAAGCCAGATAAAACATGGAGTGATGTAAACTCAATGGGGTGGCTTAAAGACATCACTCAGCATCAAGCTCACACTCCATGGGGAAGCCTATTAACTTGCGCAGGGGCACAATGTTACAGTTTTACTACTACCCTAAGGGGTGATGTAGCCGGCATTTTGAGAATGTATGTGTAGAATTGAATTCACACTACAAGCTGTTGTAAAGCTAATCATGAAGATAATCCCCCTCTTCACAGCTCCGTGTCCCACTTCCCAATCGCTGTAAATCCCTAGTGGCAGCGCTTGTTTCAGAAAAGTGTTGCATTAAGCTTTACATCTTTGGCAGGGAAACCCTGTGCAAGATGACTCCAGTCAGTCATTTTATATCAGTAATGGAATTCAAAAACCTTCAGCCCTGTTGTAACTACCCTTAGTATCTTTAAAGATTCTCCTACTGGGCGGTGTTCTTACAGTATAAAAGATAATGGCATCACCAAGAGACAAGAGAGACACCAAGAGAGGGCCATCCTTTTTTTTTTTAGAGATATCAGGCATTTCAAAGGTACGGAGCCCCTAAGGCAGTGCTTCTCAATTATTTTCTGTTACGCCCCCCCTAGCAAGAAGAAAACTATTTGCGCCCCCCACTCCCCATTTTTAGACACAGCAAACACACCGGTATTTCCTCTTCTCCAACTGTAGTCACAGTGAAGCCAAGCGCTAAATACGCTTCGTCGTATTTCCTCGTCTTAGCTTTTGGGTGACTTTCTTTTGTCTCATTATCTTTGTCTCTCTCCGCTTTTCTTTTCATCCCTGATAAAAACTTTTTCATGTTGGGGGTTGCTATGTTGAATAACAGAGGCTATAGACAGAACGCAGTCGGAGCTTTCTGTTGACTCAACACTGCTAACCAAGGCAAACCTGTTGTCCTGTAAGTCGTAAAATGTTGCACTGTCGCAAACGTGACATAAGTAACAATGAGAGCGCCACTGCCGCCAACTGTAGTGGATGCGCAATTACACTTTATACTAGTACGGCCAAAAAAAAAACCTGTTCCCCAGGGTCACACGCGCCCCCCCCAGGTATTGCACCGGTATGCACATACCCCACTATTTGAGCACTAAGGGGACATGAGCAAAAAAAAAAAAAAAAATCTAAAGTTTAGTTTCATGTGCTGATGTAAAATCTTAATGTGCAGAATATTTTAAAGTTTAGTTTAACGTGAGCACATTGTAAAGTCCGTGTACGTTATCACTAAAACTACTAGTTAGATAGAGAGTCCAGACAAGAGGTGGGCATCTACGTGAATTGTTGATGGCACATGAACAGGGAATCACTGTGAAAGCTTAAAGCTGTGAATGACCTATGTCTTGTTGCAGATAGCTGCTTGTTTGAGCTGAATAAAAAGGTGTCAACCTAATGGAAATTGTACGTACATGTACGTATGTGTATGTGACAATAAAGTACCTTCACCTTTCACCTTTAAGATAGTGAACAAAACCATTTTTTTCATCAGTTACATAAACGCTGTGAGACCTCATTCTATGTTTGATATGTTTGCTCTATTCGTTCGGTCTTTATGTCCTTGTATAAAACGACTTTGACAAACCTGTTTAATTAAAGCTCTTTATGATGAAAGTCAGCCTGATTACTATGCATGTCCTCCTTTCTGTCATGCCTCCACACCAAGTCTAATTATTGCTTATACAGTAAAAGTAAATGAACATGCCCAGCTAACTAGCTGAGATGTAATGGGGGACTCATGAGCGTGTGAGCAAAAGAGATAGCTTTTAATTAAAAGTGCTGGTGGATGTAGGATGAGTGTGAAATATATAGCTTATATGTATTTTGTGCATGCGCGTGTGTGTGTGTGTGTGTGTGTGTGTGTGTGTGTGTGTGTGTGTGTGTGTGTGTGTGAGAGAGCAAGTGGGTAAGAGAGAGAGCTCTAAATAACTAGCTAATTTCAACCTCCTTAAAAACAGTTTACTTACTAAGACTAAATTATTATTTAGTCAACTAATGAATACAGAACAATTGATTAGATTTTTTAAACGAGCAATGTCCTTGTATAGGAAGTAGGGATGCACCGAATCCAGGATTCGGTTTTGATTTGGCCAAACTATTTTTTCTTTCACCAAACCGAACCCTACGCTTACACTAGGCGCGCTACACCGGTCAAAGTAATGACGCCGCCGTTGGTTAAGGTAAGGTGTCTCTGTAGGTGGACTGTTAAATGCAGAAGGCTGTGAGAAAGTGAAAATAGAACTCGCAAGCAGAAAAAGCGCCACCCAGCAGCACCCCGAGCCAAAAGAAGGCGACCCAAGCCGAGCCAAACGCCCAACCCGCAATGACAACCTGTCCTGTGGCGGAAAAGGCCCCAAACAACACACAACATGGCCGCCGCCAAAACACCTGCGCTATTGTTCCTTTCACAAAATACTAACACAATGAGATTTTTGATAAATAATCGACAGTAATGTGGATACAATGACTAAGTATATAACAAAACAGCTAGAACAATCTGGTAAGTTCAGAAAATGACAACTTTACTGTGATGCAGCCTTTAAAATCAGGACAAGACAACAGTTATGTCATATTACTATGATATCCAAAATTTAAGACAATATCTTGTCTCAAATCACAATATTGATATAATATCAATATATTGCCCTGCTCTACAAACGTCTTTAATCGCTTTGGACCTTGGATTACTGTTTTACTCTTCACCACAACTGAACTTGTTTCACATTCCCATTCTAACATTAAACAGATATTGTATAATAAAACAAGTGGGGACATCTCACAGTGTAATTAATAGTATCACCTTCCTTATTTCAGTCCTCTCTTTCCACCCCAAAACCCCACCTTGCTTTTTCTGACGCTAAAAGAAACAAACATAGAGGGTTTCCTCTGATCTTTGCCAAGTTCCCATCACGTGTCGGTGCAGTTGTTCTGCCCTAGCCTTCGCCCAGAGGGAAGACGATCTGCTGGCACAAGGGAGAAATATGCAAGCCAGCGTATTTCTCCATTTACATCTTCTGTTCTTCAGCAAAGAAAACAAACACACTTTCAACATTTTTACTGAAAATCCTCCTTTACAGTGCCAGTGAAAAAACAAGGATGAAAGCAGTCCATATATTTAAACATATGCTGTCCCAGACATATAAAAATATAAAACTGAATGCTGGAGCTTGTGCAGCTGTGGTCTTGTTTGCTTGTCTCATACTCATTGGCTAGTTTGTGCACAGCCACTGTTCCTGTCAGTCAACAGTCCTCTGGATCATAGGGCTTCCAAATCCTCCTCCACCTCCTCTTCCTCCTTCCATGGCCCAGATCTACTGGCTGTATGCCAATATCTGGGCAGGACACCCACCTGCTATCACAATGACACACTCATGGCACGCAATAGTTGCACAAGCAAACAGTCAGTTCAAACACCAAATCCACAAACTTACTCTTAATGTCCGAATAAGGACTTCTTTTCCTTCTTACCTCATGTTATCTTACACACAATTCTTAGACAGACAGGTCACACTTCTCCTATGAACCACTAGCCAGGAGCCCCAGTCAGCCTGATATAGTATGGGCCCAGTGTGGGCCAGGGTCTGAAGGAATAGGAGCATTTGTTTTCTTGCCATTTCGATCTTCATGCGATCCTGATCATGTCACGCACCAAACAACAAGCGGGGAAGGCGGGGGGGTTGTTACTGTGACAGAGATTTGGCATGCACCAATAGTGTTAATAAGATCACAACATGGATGGGCTGTGTGTGTGTGTGTGTGTGTGT
>NC_045740.1:12918739-12923099 GCF_008692095.1 Etheostoma spectabile
GTGTGTGTGTGTGTGTGTGTGTGAGACAGCAACAGCAGTTAAACAGGTAATTTGAGATGTGCCCTCACTCAGCTGGGTGACTTGGAAATGGGGTGAGTCTGCAAATTTAAATTGAGCAGCACCAACAGGATTATTTGTGGAAAACAGTCTTGCTGTGTCGGGCAAGGTCAGGCAGCGGATGTTTGTTTACAAGTGATGAGGTAGTGAATGCTGGGATGCATTGTCAGTGGGAATGTTGTGTAATTTCATAACCACCTTGAAATGCTAAGTGACAAATAATGTACGGTAAAATTGTTTCTCTGTTTGATCAGTTCCTATACAATTTCCTCTCATTATTCATATAGTATCAAGACGCAGTGTTGAAGTGAATCAAATAATTCAGACAGTGTAGCACATCCATTTAGTGTTGAGGGGGTGCGGACAGTTGTAACGCCCATGTGCTAGGTATTAATCCGGCTTTACTCTACAGCTTAATGCAAGAACAAATGTGATTTTAGATATCCTGATACTATGAAAACAATTCCTCATCAATACTGAGATATTGGCCATACTGCCTATCCTGGTTGTTGGTGACCTAATTACTGCATTGTCCACATACAAAGGGTTACAGCTATCACAATAGTTTTGCCAAGATTGGCCTACAGTATGATGAAGGAATTGGGGTTCATGTCATCACGTTTTGCTTAATGGTCTGGGCAGTATGACATAGTAATAAAACTGTGATTAGACAGTAGCTGCACTACACTGTTAGTATATTTCTATTATACTACAGTTCAGCATTTAACACAATGTTCTAATAGCTGATCCACAGAGGTAGCCTAGTAGTCGTCCCTGTTGATCACTGAGTTAGGACAAGATTAGAAACGGCCATGAGAAAAGACAAGGTGTCTTACTGTAAGAACAAGAGATAATAAAGCAAAGCATATCTAAATTTCCTATTTGGATGGAAATAAGTGAGTCATGATGACCTAGTTTAGCATTCAGAACTGTGGAGGAAAGGTTTTATATATTTGCAGTATTAGGGAGAGCAATTAATGTGTGGATTTGTAGAGAGACCCACCAACCCCCATCCATCTCATCTGTAATGTATGAGACTCAAGATGCATCTTAAGAACCACATAAAAGAGTTAGACCATAAACCAAATAGAATACACCCACACAACTGTTCCAAAACTCAGTTTATAAAATGTAACCTTCTGCAGACTAAGTGGTGACCTGATGACTGTTCTGATAGCCAACAAACACACACGCAAACTCACCACAACCTAGCTCCAAAAACCTATCATAGTTCATCCTGAAAAGCTTCAGATTCATTTACGAGGTAACATTGCATGCATGGGAGTGGCCCCCATCCAGCGCTGTAATCTCCAACAGCAGGCAGAGCTCAGGTTCACCGTGGTAGACAAGTCCAACAGCAGCAAGGTTTGTCTGAGAGACTTCAGTAAACACGTAGCGTGTTATTTAAAGATGCAGGCTGAGTCCAGGAGAGTTAGTGAGGTCAAAACTTGCAAGCACCCCATAGTGCTCTCAACACATTTTAGTAAGCCAGAATTGTGTTTCCTCACCATAGCCACAACCAGTCACGGAATCTTTGTACTAACTCAAACAAACCCTTGCATGGATAGATCACAAAACAGATCCTTCAAGGGAAATGGTCCTTCCATTCATGGAGTTATACACAGTAACAAGGCAGTTCAAACTTAGAGATCGAGTAACACTTGATCTTTTATTCACGCCACTTAAATCTCGAATTTAAATTTCAACATAAAAACAACTGAACCACAGGAATTTGAGAAATGTATTCACATTAAAAGCAAACCCAAGTTCTTACAAAGAAAGCAGAGAGCATCAGCCATTGGGCCAGACTGGTGCCAAACCCTCTCCTTGATCCAAAGCCTAACTGTAGGTACGCTGTTGATGCAGGGGATGTTTTTCACCAGTTCCAGAGATACATGATGACAGCGTCACAAATGTAAAGTGCTCACGTGCAGATGTGCACACTTGCTGGGTGGGCTCAGATGCATGGGACTGCATGTCACTTTATTCAGTGTCGACAGTGAATTTTATTTGTATTTCAGAGTTATTTGCTTTGCCCCAAACCAGATTTACTCACTTACAGACTTAATCACCAGAAATGCAGAACTGTGGGACCAAGCCTGAAGGCATTTTGCCTCTAAATGAAATTGGAAACTGGATTCATCCAGAGTTTTTGATCTCCCACCACATATTGTTAGGTCTTTATGGGCCATCTCTCCTTCCAGCCTCAGGCTGTAAACTGTGTTAGTTCTCATACTGAGCGATGTATTAGGAGCTAGTATTGCAAAACTCTCAACAAAAAAAAATAATAATTCATTCAGATCCATTTTCCATGTTTCATTATAATACAGAAAGCACCTAATATTCTCAGCATTCAACAGTAAAAATGTAGAAAAATGTAGCAAAGAAGGAAAAGGAAAGAAGAAAAAGGCCTGATTGGCTGATTCACAAAGCATTTCAGTGCATTTTGGAAAGCATTCCATTGTGCTGTCTTCATAGAAAACTTTAATTTTTCTGAATGTTCTGTTTTATCCCAACGAGCATTCAGCAGCTTTTAGGTCATTTTACAATATTTAAAAGGTGAATTTTATTATTCAGTAATAATAAAAGTAAATATTGCATGACGCAGTCCTTGTTGTTGGTTTGAGACTTTTATGGTCAAGTATACACAGATCTTTGAAAGCAATAGGCTAGAGACTTTAATTTGATAGTCACAATGCTGTGACACAAGAAGTTTTGCTGCCAGGTTGAGTTTGTGCTAAAGGTGGGAAATGTGTCTGGGCAGTTAGCATACCTCATACTAACCTTCTCCAGAGAAAATCAATATTAACAATACATGTTCACAATTCGCTGGTTGATTATATGATATTGCAGAAAGTGATATTGTATTAAAAGGGGTTTATCACTTTTATAACATGGACCATTACTAAAGAAACAAGGCTGGGTTTAGTCAAATTCAAACAAATAATTAAGCTTTTAATAAGACGAATTAAAGACTGTGCCTCTTTTTCACAAAAAGGGTAATTGGCTGGCTACTCTGGCTAACTCTTGCAATCTAAGTTGCCAAACCCATTACCAGAATTCTCGAAAACTACTACTCTTTAGTTTTCTAGTGAAAAGCCATTGGAATCCCCTGAATACTGTGGAGGGGCGACAGCCACAACATCACTCGTTGTTCCCCCATTCTACTGCTCTGCTAGTAAGTGGGAGTCTGAGAAATAACAGACCACATTGAATTTGGAATGTGACGCAGCCGGAAGAAACTCTTGAAGGAATCTCCAAATGAAGCCTTGGGTTTCAGGGTTAGAGAGTCTACTTTAGGGCCAGAGTGTATACAATGTGTGAAAAATCTGTGCGCAAAGAACTGAACCCGAGTGGTGTTGGAACCAAGTCTGAGGTATGGTCTCCTAGACGGGGTGAAATCCTAAAGGGTTCTGAGAGAGAAGTTCACCATCAGGTCATTCAACATTAAGAATGGGAGAAAATTCATTTCTACATGCTGCCACATTTGCCTTCATTAGGCTTTCCACTGATGGCCAAAAGCAACAGCTAATGGGCTGGGACAGTTACTGCATTACCACGGTCACGTGACGCCTACCGCGGGTCTGACCTCATCACCGTCATCACCGCAAAAAAACAATTGCCTGCACGTGTGCACGGCCACGTTGTGTTTAATGATATGAATTTATTGTGTCTTTCATGGAATCAAGGTTTTCTAAACAAAACTCATCAAAAGATTGAGCTAATCTGACCTTTCGCGAGTTCGGGAGGGCAATGTTTGATGACACATAACAACATACACAGTAGAGTTGTGTCGATGGACAATATCATCGTCCATCATACTATTTGACCAGCATCACGATGGAGAACCACCATCATGATGCCACGACCCCCACCCTGTCAAACACACGCTAATCATAGTGGACGGATAATTGACAACTGCGTCAGTCTTCAACTAGCACAGACACTTATGTCGGTCTTTACGCTGTGCTGCCCCTTAAGGGGAAGCTACTTCCCCCCCTTACATGCAACCTATTTGTAGTGATACAGTCTCTCTTTCTCTCTCTCCCTGTCAGTACAGTAGCTCGCTCTACCTGGACTAGTAATGCATCAGCATGCGGTAAGGTCATGCTCTTCGCCTTGGCTTGGACGGTCTCGAGCCAGAGAGAAAAGGCGATAACTTGGAATGCTATCACACTTTCCTTTATCCCCTCATTGGACTAAATTTGTGGATACTACTGTGTGCTTGCATCAATAAGTAAGTCTGATGATGTTGTTACGTAGGATTTATGAATGTATGTTAGCAACAGTAGGCTAATTCACA
>NC_045740.1:12923109-12923431 GCF_008692095.1 Etheostoma spectabile
TTTATGTGTGAGCTAATATTGCGCATCTGTTCATGTGAGCTGCAAGAGTTATGTTTCTGTTTATTGAATACGTAATTCAGTGTAAATATAACTCAGAACGTAGTTTAATCTCAGTAATGATGGTGTATTAGGTTATTACTGTCGCTCTGTTGAAGGCAAACGCTCCACTGTACTGTCAATACGCAAATCACGGAGATCTGATTGAGTCTAGACTTTACAGCACCGTAGTTAAGTGAAAGTCGGTCAATTTGTAATTTACTGCCCCTACCAGCGGCAGCATGTAATAAATGTCTATTTACAGAGGGCATTTAAATGTATGTCT
>NC_045740.1:12923441-12934485 GCF_008692095.1 Etheostoma spectabile
ATGTTAACTGTTAGCCCATAGTAGTAGAAACAAAGAAACGTTAACGTGACATCGTAATGTTTTCACAAGCAGCGAGACAGGTGAGCGGTCTGAAAGACATCAAAAATGAAAAGGCCTTACATCACCACTGGCTCTGGTTCAGTCTTTGTTTTATGGACCCCACAGGACGATCAGGATGATGATGGCAGTAGTCTATCCCACACCCACTATTCAGCTCAGAAGGAGAATAGGCTATCTGACACCAATAAATCACTGACTAAAAACTTTAGCCCATTAAATCATTTTAGGATATGCTGAATAGCTGAACTCTGCCTGCCCTGTGAGGAGGAGAGACACTTTTAAATCACAAGTTTTGGTAAAAGGACAAAGTTTGACAAGGGTTGGGCAGCAGCATACAGCTTTTAGCCAGCGTTAAGTTATTAAGGTCGTCCTCTATGCTAATTTTCCTCTTGTGTATGCATAATGAACGCTGTGGCACAGAAACTTATTGGAATAATGCATTCTAACGTATCAATTAAAAACTGCAATTAGTATTTCTTTTAATTAAAGTTTTTTATATGCAGAATTACTACATTATTACCTCAACTCAGGTAATAGCTCAGTAGACGAGCTCAGGTAACCACCTTAGCTAATAGCTTATCAGCAGCGGCCTAGCAACCTTCCGTTCCATGTGGAGCAGAATATTACTGTTATAAATGTTTTGAAATGTATCAGCTCTCTTGAAGAAGTGAATCAAAAGCATGGTAACATTGACAATTGTAATGAAAACTCTTGACTATTAACTAATACAATATTCTTCATGTCGTTATACCACATACAAGGAGATCCCAAAAACAAAACACTCCTAGTTGTAAAACGTTCACTATTTATATAATATTATAAATCAAATGTTGCTGTTAATATGGAAACAAATCTTTGCAAAGCTGCATGTTTAACCACTTGTGTAACATGTGCATGAGCACACAAATAGTCACACAGACACACAAACAAACATGAGCGGTAAGACTTTGATGATTGTCCCTGCAGTCTCATCAAATACCCAGGCAGGAGGAGATGCCTTCTGGCTTCATAGAAGATGACAGTGGCACAGCAAGCTGCTCCTTTATCATCCACCATCTTGCAACAAGCCACAGATTGAAGACTGATACAAAAATGACTCATAATAACTCTGACCCGACCTGAGATAACACTGATGTCATGTCCCATGCAACAAGTGTGAAATCAAGTAAAGAACTGAAAAACAGTAAGCTCATCTGAAAAGATTGCACTTAAATTAAGGACTAGAGCTTCTGTTCATAAAAACAAGCTTTTGGTAATAAAAAACAAACCTTTAATCTACTTGACTGGTGTGGAACTAACAAAATGTTTCACCATTCATTTGGGTGTCTTCTGAAATTCAGAGGATTTGTTTAATTTGTTCCGACATCTTCCTACCTGGATGACTCAAGTGACACTACGCTGGCTTTTGGTAGGTGCAATGTTATGCCTGATAGCTGCAAAATGTCCTCGGTACAGGCCACGACCTGGAGCTGCCAACACAAATTATATCAAGACTAGAGTTTCAAAACAAAACGCAATTGGGCTCCAGCTCTACCTTGATCACTGACAGAGCTGAAGGTTTTGGACATGGCTTCCAGCCCAAACTGCACTTTATCAGCCTCCACTGACCTTCTAAAACCTGGAGTGTTTTGTCTAAGGGGCAACTACATGGCCAAAACTGCGATGGTATTAAAAGGGGAACAATGTTGTTTATCACAAAGAGTGTGACATTTGGGGGAAAAAAAATGAAATGGTACTGAACTTTGTGTTGAAGATCACAGTTTGGAAAGGTACAGTTATGCTTGTGCGTTGCTGAACGCTAGACCTGTAAACCTCATTTCCAAATGCTTAAAACGCTCCACCCGTTGCCATAGTAACCACTGTCCAAATCAGTATTCAGATGCTTTGTTGTTGTTGAGTTTCCTTTTTTTTTCATTTGGCCTACATAATTATATATGCATTAACCCAAACAACTGCCCATGCAACTCAACATTATTCATTATGCATCAACATAAACACTTGGTTTGGTTTCTTGCCTGCTTGTTTTTCCTGGTTGATTAGTTCCAAAAAATATTTAGTCTCTGCTATGTTTTTTTATACACATATCAGTGTAGAAATAATCAAATTTCCAAACTACAGTAATAACATTTGCATCTAGTGTAACACTACTGTTCTAATGCCACTAATATAATTCGGTGCCTTGCGCAAGAGCACCTTGGCAGTGCCCAGGAGGTGAACTCTCTCCAGCTACCAGTCCACATTTCGGTGTGTGTGTGTGTGTGTGTGTGTGTGTGTGTGTGTGTGTGTGTGTGTGTGTGTGTGTGTGTGCTCCTTAACTTCTGGGTCACACCTGTTACCCAGCTCAAGCCCTGGCTTAGGGCAAGGGGGAGAGGTCAAGGGTCATGGTTTCCTTCACAGATCTGTTTCAGAGCACACACATACACATGCATTCAGTCAACCAACAAATTACCTATATTATTTATGCCACTGAATTCTCTAAATCTCAAAAACAAATGTTTGTTAAATTCATATTGACCAAGGAACACATTTGAAATCGTGAGCACAATGCATTATTTCTACGGTTATAATTATCTCAATTGGTCCTTCTGTGCAATAAAAATATAACCCTGCATATAGTATTAATCAGGTATGATGACAACTCATGTTGACATACCAGTTGGAGTTCTGAATGTACCCTTATTTCTGGAAACCCTTTTCTTTTGTATTCTACCAATCACAATTAAAATCATTTGGAATTTAATTTGAAGATCAATACAACTCAATGGAAAGGGACTGTGCATAATTTCACATCTTTCAAATGAACTAAAGCGTGCACTCATACATAATTCAATTGTCTCCTACCAAATTAGCATAATACTTCAGGGGGAAAACAATGCTACTTGAAAATCCATGACTTGATATAAAAAGAAAAACAGCAATTCAAAATACACTAATGCCTTAAATGGATTATTAGAATCAAAATAACCAATAACCGGCTTTACTTAAATGCCTAAATTACAACTAAATGTGTCCAATGCTTTCAAAAGGCAGATTTGCTAATTATTTTTAAACATACATAGGCAAATATGCAGAGTGTTTCTGCTTTATCATTCAAAATTCAAATATTAGAATTGTTTCTATTGCTAACTGGCTTCAGCTTCCTAAACATGTAGCTTATGGATATATATTTTATGAACAAAGAAAGATAAGCCTCGGTTTAGGTAAAGCTCTTGGTCATAGATCTTTCTGGCAAACAGAAACAACTTTCAGCCTAATGCACAATGTGAAGGGACTGATTTTGAACGTCTCACTGCACTGCCATTTCGTGATATCCCTCGAGGCCAGTGACTCATCTATGACATTCCTTTTACACAAAAAGAGATTATTGTACTAAAAAAGATAATTTACAACACATTTGTCATCTCTTCTAACACACCACTGTAATAGCATAGATCAATACAATAGCTGAATGTCTGTTATACGCAAACACAAAGGTGAAAGGCAAATAAAATACTTGTGACTTTTGAGCAGCGGCCATAAAACAGGCCTAACAAATGTCATGAAATCTTCTGATGATTTAGGCGTATATCCTACAACTTTCAGGACTTTATCTCTATTGGTAAACGACAGTGTGAATCACAAAAAACCTTCTTGTGAAATAGGACTCACCACAAAACACTATCTTCCTGTTGCTCCCCACAAAGAATGTCAGGTATGTTCTCATTTCAGAAACGAAGGAAACAATCCAGCAAATATTTGTCCCACGTACTTTGGGAACAGGCATCCGCAGGGCACTTTTATCAGAAGGCAAATCTGGAATCTCTGCACAATCAGCCTCCCCCTCCGCTTTAAACAGGTGAGGAAGAAACCATGTCAGACAACTACCTCTGCTGACGCCGTCAACCCACGAGTGGGGATCCAAACAACAGCAAGAATTGATAACTACAGTCCCATGTGAACGCACAAAGAAAATCTCATTTTTCCAAAGCCCAGTATCGGTTTTTAATGGGCTGAGGTGTAGAACGGGAGAGTCCTTCAACTTTCACTGGCCTGAACTTGTGACACTGAAACTGAAGAATGTTTCACTTTCACAAACACATTCTTCACATAAACAGAAGGGGTTGTTGTTGTTCTTGCATAAGAATAAAAAGAAATATTCTGGATTTCAACAGAAATACAACTTGGATTTGACTGATATGGATTTTTGGAGTGGATACTGTTGTGGTTTTTCTAAAGTTTTTCACAATAACCTGAAAACTTTTTTTTTTTAACACACTCCTCTTCTGGACAACAAAACAAGTTTTTAATGCTGTTCTGGTGCCACTGCCACCTTAGAATAATGGGAACCAAAACTACCTTTTATGACTTATCATTAAATGGGCAACATAATAGGATTTGTTCTTGAACCATAAGAAACTGTCTGTCAGATCAAATATTCTCTAAAGGGTTCAGAACTCAGCTGAGACCACAGAAGTTGACAGGTGAAAATATCACCTTTAAGAAATGCCCATGTCACTCCTACTCCAACCTCCTATTTGCTCATTTACAGGCCTGCATTCAAAATCTAATTTCTGTCATCACATGCCAGTGCCTCAATGCTCAAATCTCCATTTTTCCAACATTGATACTGGCATATTTTATATGTTATTGAATGCTGTAGGCTATAATTTCAGTCTCCCTTTTGATTTCCAAGGCCAGAGAGAAAATTATGTTAAAACTCAGACAATATTACAATCATCAAAGCCTGGTGTAATGTAGACAGACACAGCTCATTTATGTAATACACTAACACATGTCCCACTGGAGTGTTGTGTAAAAGGCTTGGCATGGGGATTAATGTGGGTGATCAGTTTTTTGTAAAAGGATTTCACCTGGGTCAGCTAAATGTTACAGACCATAGGTTAAAGATGGAATAGGAGGACAAGACAGGACGATTCCCTATAGGATAGGGGAGAATTCAAGCAAATAGACTTTAAACTAATAATTATTTTTACACTAACTCTCCAGTCAGGAGGATTTTTGTTTCTTTATTTGGCAAATCAGTTTAATGCATGTGTTACATCACAAACTCCCACTTGGTGAGAGTGTGATCAAAGTAGAGCTGGGCAATATGGAGAAAATCAAATATCCCGATATTTTTTAACCAAATACCTCGATATTGGTATTGTGGCGATATTGTAGGGCTGACAATTGGTGCTTTCACAAATTATGCACACAATGAGATTTTTGATAAATAAGCATCGGTTATGTTGATATAATGACTATGTGGGTAAATGCAAATAATAGAACAGCTAGAACAGTCTGGTGTGTTCAGAAAATGACATCACTCTACTGTAATGCAGCCTTTAAAAGCAGGAAAAGACAACACTTGATATCAGGATATTACGATATCCAAAATTTAAGAAGATATCAAGCCACATATATCGATTTATTGCACAGCCCTAGGTGAAAGTAAGTCATTTTTAATATATTTGTTGTTGCATACAACTTGGTACGTACAGCACGTGACATTGACCATGCTTGCAATAGTAAAATAGCCTTTTCACATTCCACTCGCCCCTATGTATTACGTTATATAGCCTAAAAATAACTTAAGGGGCGGTGGAATATCTCTCAAATAAAACCATCTCCCACTGGTTCCCTCTAAAAAAAAACCGTGGTGGTCCCTGGACCACTGTTTGGTCGGCAGCGGTAAGTTAAACGCTGCCTATCCCATTTTGTAAACATTGAGAAGTTGTCTTTTTTTACGGGCTCCTTTCCAAACCAGGTGTTCGCTAAAGTAACTTTTGAGCAAAACCAAACACAAGCAGCATCACCCGTCTGAACAAGCTTTCCCCCCGGTATTTTAGCCCTCAGTCAAGTAATGACAGCAGCAGCTAACGTTAGTTATGTTGCGACTTTACGAAGTCTGCACGCAGTCGGCAACGTTACGTTAATTAGCATTATCATGCAATACGGTGAAACGTAACAACGGCTAGCAAACTTCTCCGCTGTCTTCGCATCCCTGAACTGCATTAGCTAAGCGTTATTAAATTAAGTGTTATAGACATATACTCACAGAACCGTTAGCTTATTCGTCAAGACACAACATTCCCCTGCTGTACAAACTGGAACTTGGCAGCAGAAGGAAACTGACAATACTTGTGGCTGAGACACTTTCTTTTTGGAAAAAAGGAACCCGTAGCTAACTTTTCCATACCTTTCAGACGCCGGATATCTTCCCACCGATACTACCACTTCTTGGCAGCCATACATCCAGGTTTTGACAACGTCGTCCTCGGAAAGAACAACGAAAATCCGAGTGTGTGTAGCTCAACTCTTGCCAGTGCCTGTGATTTCTCGCACGCAGCTCCTCTCTGCTTGGCTCCGGTAACAGCCGCTGCAGTTTTTTTCCACCACCAGCCTGGAGCGGGAGCGAGCGCACTAGGATACTGGGTAGGCCAGGGGAACCGCGTGAACGCGCAATTTACAAGACAACAAACCCGTCTGTACAAATGTAGAAATCCAGTCGAGGTTCGCACTGTTTGTTCTGCATTTGGAATAAAACAAAAGTATTTTGTCATGTTATGACATATTAGTTTGCAATATCGTAAATTGCATTTTCTGCAGAAATTCACGAAAGTGATTGGATGTGAAAAAGTTCAAAATACCAATGTGTATCATGACCAAAATAGTCATACTAGGTGTCATTGGGTGACTTCTGGATACAGTGATAGTGAAAATAGCCTAAATTCTCCCTTTTGCTGTGCAACTACTGCAACCCCCTCAAGGACCCCTGGGGGTCCAGTAACCATCACTAACCACTGAGTTACTGCATTAAATCATATATATTCTGCAAAACAAGTATTTCATATTTAAAGTACATTTTAATGTAAATATTAAAAGACATTTTAGGACTTTTAACCTACTTGTAGAATAATTTTTACATTGTGGTATTATTACTTTTACTCAAGTAAAGGATTTGAATACTACGTCCATCAATGTCAATGACCTTGTCAGTTTAATTGCACTGCAGCCCACTTCCTATACATTTCTATTCTATTATTGGGTACTATGTACAGTACTTTGTGTTGTGCTGTGTCATTTGTTCATCACAGTGTTCTTTCCGTCACTGCCTGAAAAGAAATGCCACATTCACTGATGATAAGTTATGAGACCACACTTCAAAGCAAATGTGATTTCAAGTAGTTCTAATTATTGAAAACCATGTTTGTATGGAAAAGACAGCTGACATCAGGAGGACGCAAACAGCTGTGCAGTACAAAGCCCCAGAGTGTGTGTACATGTTGCAGTTATTGAAAAGCGCTGAGAGCAGTCAGTGTGCCTTTTACTGGCACCATGCTTCTCTTAAGGGCTAATGACTTTTGGAGAGGAAACCCCCTCCACTCCTGCTGCCTCCAGGTGTTGTTGGAAATATTCTTATAATAATTAAAAGTAACTGTAAAATGACCATTTGTGTCTACTACTCTCAGGATAATGTTTATCTTAGGATAGCAACAGCCTATGTCTTCTAAATGTAGTATTGATCTTAACGCTTTGCAATTAGTGTAAGAGATACTTCAGATTGCACCCAATTTGTGTAAGCTTTAACATTGAATTCTCTGGAGAGTATTATAAAAAAAAAATCCAATAATGCAAATAATGCACGTCCCAGGCAGCAGCAACATTAGTTTTCTTGGACATTAACAACTTTAGAACATGGATAAAAGAGCTTATGAAGAAGCTCCTGAAGGCACATACATGTGGGAAGAGGAGGAGGAGCTGAGCCAGAGGTTGACATGTGGGAATGACTCACGTTTTTCACACATTCCAAGCATTTGTACTCCTCCTCCCTGCCCCAGTCCCAGGCACTGAGGCCAAGGATTTTTCCAGGGCTGGGGGAGATGGAGTGACTGATGGATGAAGGAAGAGGAAGGGTGACTCGCATTTTCCACTTTTGCTTTATAACGAGCAATTCACTCATTCTCCTTCTGAACAAATAAGAGTTAGAGGGGTATTGTTGTATACTTTTGAGATGTCACTCTGTTTTTTGTTTAATTTACCTGCATCCCTCACCTGCTAAGGAGGGAGTAGAAGATGAATACAGAGGAAACTATGAAACTAACCCCCTTTGGAAATTGCTCAATTGAAGAACTCTACTTTTGCATTATACGCTAGAGCAGCTCCCCCAGTGCCTACGCATATTTTTGTCTGCATGACCAAATCATTGTGGAATAACTGAACGAGAGGGCAATGAAGTAGACCAATGTGTATAAGACAAAAGCTGAATTTATTGGCAAGTATGTAATATGACAGTGTTTTGCTTAATAGCTACCAGGAAAAAACAAACAAATATTTTATCATCAAATCTCTTTTCAAAAAAACACTAAATCAGACACTTAGAATTATAACAACATGAAAAAGCGCTGAAACACTACAGTTGTTAGTAGACAACAGTACAGTTGTTAGTAGAAATGTGTGCCTGAAAAGTTATCACAAACAGTGTTAGCATCACAGTCATTCTTACCAATGTTTCAATAGGCTGCTAATGCAAGCAAGTCACATCCACCGCCATATAAAATCTGAGAAAGTGACAGGGCGGTATGAGTCAGCGTCCACTGGAACAGACACAATGAAGTTTACAGTGACTCACATCAGAAACAGATTTGAAAATAAGGACATTGTCCCTAATGATGGAATATAAAAAAAATACTATTTCCTATTATGGAAGTAGAAAATCTGCCAGACGATACAGAGTTTCAGTCAATAGAACAAATCGGCAACACATCATGTCCCACATCCCTCTGTATCTCACAAACTATTTCTACATATTGTATTTTGCCCTTTGTCGTGCCAACAACATGCTTTGCTCTGACTGTTCTTCGATAAAAGTTATAATAATTTCTTTACAAACTTGAGGGTTATCTATCTCCTGTCAATAAGAACTCCTTTCCTCCAGACATTTTGAGAAACTGTCATTGAAACAGCATTCGGGAGACATTCTCCTAGAAAACATAGGTTAAAATGCTTGTTTATGCTCATTTTCAGGTTTATAATGGTATTTGGCGGTTGTACCGGAATAGGTTTATGAAAACATAGCATTTATTTTAAAACACCATATATTTGTTGTACTGCACATTGTTGCAGCTCCTCTTTTCACCCCGCGTGTTGGGTTCTCCGTTTTAGCTACAGAGTGAGACATCTCACTTATGTACCATCTTGGTTAGGAGTTAGCTCGTCAGTTACAGAGTATGAGGGCGTGCCACGCCAGCAGCTAGGCGAGCATTATAACGTGTGTTACAAAGTGACGCATGTTCATCCCGGTAGTAAAGGCTGGACTACAACAGAGCCGTTTGGAGCGGTTTGTGAACAGGGTTTTCTGTTGGAGATGGTAAGTCGGACTTTGGGCTTTTTCCACTTTGAAAACCTATAATATGCACAAAAACGATATAAGACACAATGAAGGAAAAGGAAAAAAAAAACCAAAAGTATAATATGAGCGCTTGAAAGCCTTTGGTACAGCAAGTGTCCCGCTTAAGAATCTTTAAGCAAACCACAGATGACAACTAAGACACCAGCTGCAGGGAAGATGATCTCCAGCTGAATAATATCTGACCTCAATGTCCTATTTGGAAACTCAACTGAGAATCAAAAAAAGTATTCCACTGAGCCCGGGCTTCTTTGAAGAGGAACTTTCAGATGATAAAGTATGAACTATTTGAAATGATCTAAATAGGGGTTGAAAAATAGATTATCCTATTCATAACAGAATATAGTATCATTTTTGATTTTTTAATGTACCCAAAAGTAAATGTAAGAGCTAAATCACAGAGAATAATCATGTCCCACCCCAGAAACGGAGGTCAAACATGGCCTTCAACAGTGACTCACTGAACTTAATACTTAATACTTATATTGATTAAATAATGGGGGAATTTCCTGCCATTGGGAAAAAACTTTTTTTTAAATCATTCACTGTTGCATCTCACTATAGATGATAAAAAAGATCTCCATAAATGGCCAACATAATCAAGACAAAGCCACATTGTCAACTGTAACTAACAAAAGGTAGCTGACCATAATAGTGCATGTTATTGTGCTAACAGAAACCATCAGGACATTGAGGCCGTTGAGTGCCAATTCGGCACATGACACCTGACTCATCCTCTCTGCTCTGAGTCACTCCCTCCCCCCTCTTGTCCGGGATCTGTGGCTCTGCTGGCTCCTCTCACCCTAATGTCAACCCTCCACTCCACAGGCAGGAAGCCAGCCAAGGATGCAGACACGGACCCTGCTGGGGACGAAGGGGGCTGTTTTTATTTCAGTGGGTCTTTTGTGAAGACTGCTAGGTGTGATGATGGTGTGGTGAAAAAAGGGCAAGCTGTGGGACATCATGAGGGACTGAAGCACAGTCACACTGCTTCCAACAATTCTATCATGTCTTAAAAAAAATGATGGAGACGGATTAGCCGCTTGGAGTTGGGTGAAATGTGTCAACATAGGTACTGAATCTCAAGGTAATGTGATGACAAGGTATGAGCCATAACTCTTCACTACGTATCCCTTTTCCCTGTGTCGTTTTTTTTTTTTTTTTGCAGCTTTAGAGCAACATCAAAGCAAAAAACACAAAAACAAAATGTTGCTAAGCTCATTATACAAATGAGCTTTGGGGCCAACTGCTCACACCAAGCAGTTAACATGGGAAAAATGATTTCAGAAGGTAAAAGGTAAACAACTCTAATAAGGTATGGTAGTGAGTGTCTCACTGGTCACAGAAGCTCGCCTGGATGTAGTTTATGTCCCATAGCACATCTAGCACACACAAGAGGATTTTTAGCCACACCAGCAACAATGGCTTGGATGAATTGCCATGCAATTTGGTACAGATGTTCATGGTCCCCAGATGATGAACATAATTACTTTGGTGATACTCTGACCTTTCTTTGAACTCTACCATGAGGTTGATATTTTTGTGTTTTTAAAGAAAAATTGCAGGGGGGGGAATATAAAAAAAAAAGTCTAATCA
>NC_045740.1:12934495-12935069 GCF_008692095.1 Etheostoma spectabile
CTTTCGCGACCCCCATGCAGTACCTCCGCCGACCCCCTAGGGGTCGCGGACCCCCTGTTGAAGACCCCTGAGCCATCACTGGCAAAAATGTGTATTTGCTCAATACTTTGGTCTATGACTAATCCTTATAAAAGTAGTGACATTCCATCATTTTGTGTTTAGTGTTAATTTGCAGATGTTTGCATGCTTACACTAAACTAATATAGCGAACGTGGTCAACAGTCTACCTTCTGAACACCAGCACGTTAACATTAACATTGCTAACGTGGTAGCATTTAGCTCAAAGCATTGCTGTGCATAAATACAGCCTCACAGAGGCTAGTGTAGCTGCAGACGGTCTTGTTTAAGTACACATTGTTCATAAAAAGCAATTTCAAAACTGCATACAGTATGTATTTCTCCTTTTCCATTGACAATACAATTATATTCCAAACAAAACAAGCTGGCATTTGATCAGCTTCCAGGTTGTAAAACTTCAAACTTTCATAACAACCTTTAAATTTCCAACGTGCATGTATAACAGAAACATGAATTCCCCCAATGTCCTCACATATATACATATATACATATATAT
>NC_045740.1:12935079-12949810 GCF_008692095.1 Etheostoma spectabile
ATATATATCAGTATCATAGCAGTCAGCGTTTATGTATTATTAGCTCAATGTATACTGACGTACTCTCTTGTGGGAACTGAACATCTGTTAGTGACATTGTTGGATATAACACCGGGACACACGCAGCCATTGTGGACAGGAAGTCTCAGCTGGCAAAGAGGAAACGGGCATCCGCGTATGGAAGCAGAAGGGGACTCATTATATCAAGTCAAAGGAAAATACAGAACTATATAGCAATTTGATACTTGGCATCCAAACTAATCAGCCAGCCCCTGGTCAGACAAATAGGCACATTTAGTTTAAATTTCCAAGTGAATCATGACGTTAACCTGATTTACTAAAATGTAATTATGGTAGTCATTTACAGCTATTTTATTCCTCATTAAGGGCTATGAGTAGGGAAAATCCTCAAACATGATACAGTAGGTTATTGTTTCCCAAAGCTGTGCGCGGCTCAGTGGCTGTGAATGGGCCACAGAGAGCAAAGTCATTTGTATCTTTCTCCAGATTCCGGTAAATTACACCAGAGCTGCTCAATCAACGTAACCAATCCAAATCTTTCTCACTCCAAATCTACCATAAGTAAATAAGCGTATGCGCTGACTCAGCACCAAATTCCAAACAGTGACGCACTACAGCAGATTAGCCTCATAGTTCTTTTTGATTTAGTAGACTTCAAAAGTAGGTGGTTAAAATCTCAAACTGAAAATGACTTTTGATAATACTTCAATTAGGTGCTTTAATGTTTAAATTTTAGACTCACCTTCAAAGAGAAATTTTTAAGTGGCCTTTCGACAGTGGCTGTTCTAAAAAAAAAAAAAATAAAAAAAAAAAATACAGCAACTTTGAGGGAATAAGATGAAACAACACATATTTGATTTTCATTTCAGTGCAAACATATTCCCAGCATGCCATGAACCTTTCCAAAACAAACTCAAATGATGTAAATACGTTTATTGAAAACACAAACACTTTTTCACACAGGAAAAAAAAAAAATGGCACATTTTTAACAGAGTAGGAAAAAGAAAAGTCTGCTCAACAGGTTTTCTTGGGTATGGAAACATAAACCCACTGATACATTTATTCTTGGATCAGAACATTTCTGCACATTTTGTATAATGCTTTAGATATTGTTGTGGAAGCATTTGCTATAAACGGACAGTGAAGACACAACAGGAGCAACGAGTGACATGAAACTGTTTCATGTCCTAACATTATTTTATAAAAAGTTATTTAAACAATTATAAATAAATATGAGCCGCTACATAACCTTTACCTACATTACAATAGCAGAGTAATAAAAGAGGTTTCAAAAGGAATTGGGATGCCAGATCGTCCGGAAGATTCCTCGTCAAGGAGTGGCCTCTACTGAATGTCACAGTGAATCTCAATCCATCCAATCAGTGGGACTTGGTCCAATTATCTGGGGCATAAGCAGCAAAAGACACGCTCGTTATTCATTCACAGCTGAAAAAAACCTTAAAAAAAACAATTTAAAAACACCTAATAAATGGACCATGAGACAAAACGGTCTGACTAATGAGACTAATTGATCTATGGTCGGACTGAGAAAAGACTTTAAAGGCCTCCTTTGAAGCGTTACATTTTGACAAGATTATTAATCAAAAACAAAATAAGTCATTAATAGATAATGTAAAGTCACCAGTTGCAACTCTAAAATTCCAAAAGCAGCCATAACCCTCCATACAATCAAAGCAGCTGTTACCTGTCCAAACGGTTGACCACGTCTCTCACAGTGTTGATGAGATTCTCATGTTCCTGGGGGTTACTGACTATGATGCTGTGGAGCTTCTTCATGTACGAGTCAATGCTGTCAAGAGTGGGTGTCTCTCCACTAGCTGTGGGACAACAAGCATGTGATGTCAGTACTCACAAGCGTCTTTAAGTACTTGTGGCTGTTCTGATTTTATTAGCCAAATGTGTCATCCAAATGGTACCCCCATATACAGTACGTGACACATTTGGCAGCTAATTAAACAACAACAATATTAGGTTGCAACTGATATCTTGTCTTCACATTTTTAACAAATGATGTTTACATGTTGTGAAGTGTCATTTATTTCTCATTAGGACTGGACGATATGAGGAAAATATCTAACTGTGATTATTTTGACTGAGATTGCAAATACACTGTAATTAACGACTTTGGAGGTAATGATCATTATTGTCTCATTACATTCATTTTCATTGAAAAGTGTAAAAAAAGATTATAGTGTGATTTTTGTGAGGATCTGTACCAAACAAAGATGTTTTCACTAGGATAGGATTTGTTATCACATATTTTGCCCTTAAATTATTGCGCCCCCCCGCGATTTGGATTTTGCACTAGTCGATATTGCGATTTTGATAAATATGCAAGTAATTGTGCAGCTAATTACTCCCCACATAGTTTATAAAAAGCTTTAATTGTTTAAAATTATTGAAATTTTATGTTTGGACATCAACTAGGTGGTGGCAGGGATGACTACTGTACACCGCACTAGATGACCTGACCAATCAGAATACAAACGTTTTTGCTGTAAGTTGCTCAAGTTCCAATGTGTGATAAAAAGAATGTTACCAAACCACCAAGACTACAAGAGATGCAAAACAGAAAAATTTAGTCTATAAATGAAAAACTATTTAGAAATTGAGCAAGTGCAAGTCCTGGCATCTCAGGTTGTCAATTCTAAGTTATTTCCTGGAAATGGCACGATTTTCAAAAGAACTGATAAAACCAGAGGTAAACATGCTTGATAGAAGCTTTGATGTTACCAGTTGTTATTATTTATTGGCACTTTCTCCTAAACTGAATGTGCCTCAGAGCTGTCCTTAAGGCCATGTCTAGAGTATGTTTTGCAATCATCTTTCATCATCAAGCTCTTATGAAATAATTCCAGTGGTGTCAATGTGTGCTGTTTGCAGAGTGTGTGTCTCTGCTTTCTGAGCAAGAATTTCAAATAGGTGTGGAGACAATTGCAATGGAGAGAAATGCTGTGGGTGTGAACTCAGCATGGGTTCTTTACAGTTAAGTGCAAAAAAACAAGTGTGAACAAAGCAGGACCACATTCCTGAAATGTAAATAAAAAACAGGTTCAAATTAAGAAGAGACAGACCGACTTAACATGGCCAGTCTCTAAAAGAACAGCGAATGGTTTAAATATGTACATCTGTCCTCGAGAAGCATTGGAGTTCAAAGCACAGTAAATACAGTGGGTGTGTGAACACGCGTAAATAATTATTCATATCTCCTGGAACTAATGGGGTACTACAGTATTAGTGTCAAGGGATGGATTAGTGGTATGGATTATCAAGTCGCTGCAGGTTTATGATTCGCATTGATCAATATCAGCATGCCCAAGAGCTGCATTGCACTTTCAGAAATTAAAGCAAAGCAATTTTATTTTCCTGCACACAGCAGAATGTTGGTTTGAAAAAAGAAGTATATTTCATTTTTGTCCAAGATTACCAAAACTAGTGGTCTACACTGAGACAAGAACTCTTTATCAGCAAAAAATTGACATACTTAGGATGCTGCAAAAACTGCCCGATTTCATTAGTCATCTAGGATAGTGCCGAGTCATTTAGCTTCTTTTAACTAAACAAAAGTAGGTCCAGTAGTTAAAATGGATGCAAGTTGAATAATCATGACTCCTACTGCTGGAAACATTGTTAGCCTCAGACTGTCGTTGCATGATTGGTACTAGGTTTACCATTGAATAAAGTGATATTGATTCTCACCTGGCAAAGGTACAGAGGAGAAGCTGGAGGTGAGCGCCTGGCGCAGGGTCTCCAGGTGTTGGTGGAGAAGGCTGTTACGTCCTCTCTCTTGCATCACGTCGCCTTCCAGCCTCTCTACTGCCCCGCGCATGCTCTCCACGTGTTTCTGCAGCGCTGCGTTACGCTCCTCATACTCCATGTTGGTCTTACGCAGCTGCCTCATCTCAGCTTCACGTGCTGTTGAGGATACAAGATACAGCAGTCGGTGCCGTCATTCATTTTTTATTTACCCAGAGGTGTGTTCTTTTAACGTTTAGGGCATCACAGAGATGGGTGTACTGTGGAACTATTCTGGGACGATGGAGCACTATATATATATAAAAAAAAAAGTTATCTTGAGGTAGCGGAGGAATGTCTTTAAAACACTTAGACAAATGGAGGTTTCAAAAAAAAAAAGTCCCAGTGCAACAGCTACAAAGTCTTTCTCAGCGAGACAACTGGCTATGCTAAAGCTCTTTACCTTTGCTGTGGTTGAGAAACTCCTCTGTGAAGATTGGTATGTCAAAAACAGTTCTGTCCTTGCCTTCTGCATCCTTCTGTTGGTAGCCAGAGAGTGAGAGAGGGAAGGAGATGAGCTGAACAATGAAAACAGCTGTAGGTGGCTGGGTTATTCATTTAACACCTGGCCACAGGAGAAATACAGTGATACGGTTCAAGAAGTGAGGAAGGGGAAATAGTTTCATCAACAGGGCTGCCAAGATACCAAAGGCCCTGAAATGGTTTACAATAAAAATGTATTTCACAATAGCAGCACAAGATAAAGTGCAGGTTTCACTTGTTTACTCCTTCCTCTGAAAGAATGCATCATCCTTCCTCATTTCTTAACATAATTAAATGTATCCTCCATCCCATGTCCTTTGAAACCTAGAGGGGAAACACTTCTATTCCCAAAGGAATGCTGATTGCAACAAAGTCACCTTGACCATAACCATTCAGGAGCATGCTATACGACTCACAAAGGAAACCTCTTAATCACATCCAGAACTTAATAAAAATGAATTACACACTTAGTCGAAGCCAAGTGTTTGGATCACGAATGCAAACAGAGCACCAAAGCAGATTAACCCAGCTTCAGAGATGCAACAATAAGCATTTAATGGGTAGAGCATGAGGAGGGCAAACACAACAGGTTTAACTTCTTTGATGAGAAAATAGCAAAAACAGACTAACCGTGGTTACATCAGCTCACAATGAATTAAACTAGTGACATTTCTGGGCAAAAGCACAGGGTCACTTGAGTTTTGGAGACATTCTGTTTGTAAAGTCAAAACCAACCTTTGCAATTCATGTTGATTAAGCATTTTTACAGATATTTTGAGAACACTGTCATCTGACCTCATCTAATCTGTTCAGTATGTGTTGCTATATTCCTGCTCCAACCACGTCAATCTGTGTGGAAGATGCTGTGCTTTCCTTTCCCTAGCTAGAAGAGGATTTCTTAACTTAAATCAAGGAACGTGACTGCGAGTGTAATAGGAGGACAGGAAGGAGTTACTGACCTCGTGAAGAGCCTCGTTGGCTACCTGGTGCCCAACATCTGGTAAGAAGGGAAAGTATAAAGAAAAAGAAAAGAGCACAGCAGATGATTCATGTTTCCTTTCCACAGCATAGCCTGCCTTAACTACATCACAAACTGATAGAATGAATTAAAGTAATCCAAAAAAAATCCCATCTCTGCACTCTTTATTGTGAATCCACTGAAATGAAGCAGATACTTACTTCAGAGACAAAGCTGTTTATGTCATCAACCTTTTTGATATTCAAACTGAGAATCAGCCACAGTTGCAAAATAGGAAGAGATAATGTAGACCATGTGTTGTGTGAGCACAGTAACGGCTCTTTGGCCTCAAGCTGCTAAACTATTAACTCATTACCACTACAAACACAAAAAGTATCTCTTTTCCTTGCCACATTTCCATAAACTGGCCAATGCCAATAATAAGTTCCTACACAAAATAAAGGATTATATTCAAATATGTATTAAAACATAGCAAAAGTGTTCGGGGATAGGAAATGATGTCCTAGCCTTGTCAGCCTTACATCTTTATGTACACTAACATCCCCTTAATACATAAGCATTTTAAAAGAGTTTCCCAACAAGACCCACATCTTCTACATTAAAGTGCTCATATTTTGCTCTTTTGGCTTTTCCCCTTTCCTGTATGGTGTTAAATATTTTTGTGCATGTAATAGTTTTAATAAAAAGGTAAAAAAGTCCACCCCAGAGGAACTTACCATCTCCAACAGAAAACACTGATGACAAACAGCTCTATTGAAGTCCAGCCTTTACTTCCGTGACAAACGTGCATCACTTTGTAACACAGGTTATAATGCTCGCCTAGCTGCTAGCATGCGATACTCTTATACTGTGCTTCTGATTGGCTAGTAGTCCTTCCACAGCTACTGAGCATGTGCGACTCCCAACAAAGATGGAACAGAAGTGGGATGCTCAACACACAGAGTGAAAAGAGGAGCTGCCACAACGTGCAGTACAGCAAAAATATGGTGTTTTTTGAAAATTAAACCATGTAAACCTATTCTGGTACAACCACTAAAAACAGTTATGAACCTGAAAATGAGCATAATATGAGCACTTTAAGCCACAAAGCAACTCCACTAGATCATGAAGTGGTTTGGTGCCTTACTCATGGGCATCTCTGTGGTCAAAACAAAATATTTCAAACCAGTCAAGAGATTTAAAATTCCATTCCTATAGATCTATTCTGCAATTAATGTCTTACGATGCATGTTAATGTTTGTCAATCTGGCAGGAATTGTCCACCAAACCTAACACCTGGTTCATCCAAATGTCAGCAGACATCCAAAGTATTTGTCTCGCCAGCTACTTCTTCAACAGAACTGCCTCCGAATGAAGGTGGGCTAACTGCCAGAACACCTAGTTTTAGTGGCTGATGCCAACTTGTGATTCTGCAGCTTTTCTAACCAGATCTCACCTCCCCTGTGCCGCTTGCCCTTCTGCTTCTCCTGAACCTTCCTGGTGAAATGTTTATAAGCCTCCGTCTTCTGGTACTTCTCCAGCTCCCGCATGTAGCGCTCCTTGTCTCTCTCTGCCTCATCCAAGTATCGCTGCAGAGAAAGAGAAAGAAAGGTGAGAAGAGCTGGGAGGGCTGCGCCAAAAATGAGAGGAAAATTAGATTTGGTTAAACAGAATGAAGGAGGATTGTGGGTGAGATGGCACAGTGAGTGAGAGTGATCATTTTAGGATTAATTCCTTTCAAAAGATAAAAATAAGCAATTTCCAATACTAATAATCTACACTCACTCAACGCTTGTAACTTAGAAAACGTGATATCATTAGTTTGGGAATTAGAGGAAAACACTAATAAAACCATCTTCATGCAAAGACCTTGTCCCAGGATACTGGCATATCTGACTTAACATGAACAAAATGATACAAATCAGCAGCAAAGCACTCCGGGCTCTATCTCACCTTCGGATTTAAATACAAAACTTTTCCAGATTTCTCTAATCTTCTCTGGGGAAAAAAAGTTCTAACTTTAAATAAACGCAGCTATGCATTAAAAGTGTATTTAAAGGTTATAGCAGAATGGGTTAACATGGTTTAATTTTTGAAAAAAACACCATATTTTTGTTGTAGCTTCAGAGTGAGGCATTTCACTCCATCTTTGTTGGGAGTTGCACATGTTCAGTAGCTAGGTTAGCACAGCTAGCTGGTCATTTACAGAGTATGAGGGCTAGGAGCTAGGCAAGCATGGACTACAACAGTGCTGTTTGGAGCAGTTTGTGAACTGTGTTTTCTGTTGGAGATGGGAAGTCTCTTTGGGGTGGCGTTCAGGCTTTTTCACTTTGTAAACCTATTACATGCACAAAAAAGATATATGACACAATAAAGGAAAGGGAAAAGGCCAAAATGCATAATATGAGCACCTTAAGTGTTTGGCTAACAGACAACGCTGAGGAATTTTGTTAGATGACATGTAGTCTATATCCACGACGTTCTATATCCGGGATTGTCCCGTTACCTCCGGAAAATTGTGTTGGCATTTTAAACTCTGGTGGATTTATGAGGACTATGGTTGACCTTTGCTCAGATCTCTGCAAGTTCCTTCCGAGGCTATTTTGACGCGGCACCGCAGCTTTTCTACGGTGCTTAGCACTAACCAAGACAATTGTGATTGGTTTAAAGAAATGCCAATAATCTGAATGCTGTGTGGAGCAGCCAGACCCTCCTCCAGAGTGCTTTGGAGGAGGATCTGGCAAAGCGAGACTAAATGACATGTGCAGCATTGATGCTGACATTATGTCTGATACACAGTTCATTACAGGTTTCCAAAAGACAATTTATTGTCATAACATATAGATGATTTCATTCAGATTAATTTATGAGCTGCTGATGAAACTGAAGGGCAGTGGGAAATGATTATCATCCTGTTGATCCAAGTTCTGTCTAATTTTGAAAAGGCCTTCCATGTTTTTTGCTGGTTGAAGCACTGGGGTGTCACTCCAATATCTAAGCAGTTGACAAGCAGTAGTCAAATTGATACAGAACATTGGCATGAACATGACTGAAGTAATGGTTCCATCACTACAAAAATATCCTTTGTTATCTTTTTGTTATTGTCGCATCACACTTGAGGGCGTATCTGGGACACAATACAAGATGCCATCTATGCAATGCAATACGATCTTTAAAAGGATGTCAAACTGCCAAACATAGTCCTCATTTATAAGTCAAGTTTTGCCAGCTCCAAAACAGTGACACCATGGACTCGACAGGCTTTTGTTCCTACACTCTTTTTGTGCACAGTGAAAGATGTTATGAAAGTCTCTGCTGGTTTGAGAGTGTTACATATAGCTGGGGATAGTGTTAGATAGTGGCAGATGAAGATTTCAGTCCATACCTCTGGATCAGTGTTGGTGCAATCAATGGAAAGCCAATTAAAAATCCACCACCTTGTTTATGAAACGCCAAACAGATATTGCTGCATATTACCGCTGTAGCCTCTGATCCGTTCACTGCTTTCTCAAAACCTGGATCGCTTAGTTATTTGCTATTGTTGCTCTAATCTATATGAACACTTTTACTGAAGTTAAAGCTTTAGTGAGTAACTTTTTGATATTTATGAACGTCTTTTTCATTACATGTCATTTAGCTGACGCTTCTATCCAAAGCAAAATCAATAAAAGGGGAACTATGCAGTTTTTTTTTTTTTAGCTAAATTTAATTTACTGAACAGCTTCGGAGTCAATGGAATGGTTATGTGACTTTTTTTTTTTTTACTAGTATGGTGGTCGTCTTGCTCCCCTTTAGCGTCTGCTAGTGAAAAAACCCACCCTTGCAACTTTGGGCCAGTGAGTTGCCGTACTCAGCGTCAGGAAGTATCGCGTGATATCAGGTCTCGCAATGCAACAATTTGCTTCATGGCTCTGAACATGGTTAAGCCGGCAAAACAGAAACGAGAAAGAGGAAGCAGCGGACTGACCGAGCAGGGAGTCAGACACGGGTAAACATAGGAGCTGCCAAATATCTATTCTGAAGCTGTAGGGGAACCTCTATAGAGAAACCTGCAAGCAAAGAAATTTCCAAAACTACATAGTGCCCCTTTAAGTGTGCTTAGAAAGAGTGCTTAGAAAAAGCTAATTAAGACTATCAGATCCACAAAACTCTCTTTGTATTTCTTTGTAAGATTGTGTCGTCCGGCTACTTTTGCGCGCAGAAACTCAAGTGAAGAAAATTACCTCTTCTAAAGAGTCCATCATGGTTTTTTTTCTTCCTCTGTGTTCTCTTTGGCTACTAGCAACTGCGTGGAGGCGAGGTGAGGGTGTTGCTATCATGTGGACGTGCCGACAGTTTTGTTGTCGTTACTTAGAATTCCTCATGGGGGCGTCAGAAACAACGCACTTTAAGCACTAGCTACTAGCTTTTCATATCTTAAACAGAGTAACAAGATGCTGAACGTTGACACATTATTTCTTAAAGCTGTTGGTTTAACGTGTAATCCTGTCAGGGCCTTCTACACTGACCTGCTTCTCCTCGGGGGGCAGCTTGCTCCACTCGTTGCCCAGCATCCTCGTAATCTCTGGAAATGGCACATCTGGACGCTCTGCCCGTAGCTGCTCTCGTCTGTCGTTCATGAAGCGAACGTAGCCCGTTAGGGGGGCCTTGGGTGCATTGCTGTCTTTCATTGGCTTCTTCCTCTTCCTCCCCTTGGTCCAGCTGCCACGTCGGGGCTTCTGCAAAGATAACAAAAACAGATATGTTTGGAAATATCAGGTAGAAATCTCGCATGATATACACTGGCAGGACATTCTTGGGAGTTTGAAAAATATCTCATTTGATATCTGTGTCTTCTTACCTCATCTCCATTTCTTTGGCTGTTGTTGTCAGCATTGGCTCCAGGAGAGCCTGTCTGCTCATCCATGACTTCTATGACTACAGGGGAGATCTGTAGGAAATCAGTGGGAGATGTTAGAATAGCAAAAAGTCTCATAGAAGTATGTTAGGAGCTACAAACCTACATGGTATTACTATATGATCTGGGAAGATTAGTTAAGGTAAGGCTTGTGCTATCTGGGGGAGCCAGATGAAAAAAAGCGGGATGCACATTGTTGTTCAGTGAAGGTGGGTTATGCATTTGTAGACAGAGTTGGACAGAGGCGTGAAGCGTTGTCACCAGGGATGCAGCCCAGTCAGGAAATAGAGAGAGGACTCTTCCTTCTGCAACATGATCGCCTTTTTTTGTCCAAACTCCTCCCTGTTGTCCACCCAAGCTCCTCTTGGCCAGTCACATTTCCTCTAATAGAAATGTCTTTGCTGCCATTAATCATTATTGAGCATGTGAAGGAAAAAAACACAGCACCCCAACTTCTCAGATGCTAACTTAGCCTATATTCAACAGAAGGAAGTAGTGTTGTGTAACTGCCTCTTAATTAGAGATAAGAGAAGGGCCCTCTAAAGAAGAAATCTGTTCCCTGGCTGAACTTCTGGTCTACCTGAGCTTTAACAAGGTTTACTTGTTTCTATCCTAGCTTGAAATTACATAGTTAACTATTAAACCACCCTAAAACGCATAGGTAATTTATGTTTGTAAAAGACTAATATACAGAACACTAAATGAAAAAAGCAGAGTAGGCCTGCTAGTGGGCAAACAGCCCACGTTAAGCTCTGAAATAAGAACAACATCCTTGTGTTTTAACCTTTCACCTCTTCTAAATCACTACGTGGGAAGCGAGCCTCTATATCCTGGATGTGGTTTCTGCCCCCTGCCACTAACTATTGTGGGAAAAGTCACAGAGGAATTAGCTAAACTACCACCAAAAACCAGAAGAAGATAGTCTCTTCTTTGGAAGAGAACATGTGGGGAAATCCCCCCATCCCTTCAGCAAACAGTTGAAGTAAGCAGGGGTTTTCTTCGGTTACGCCTAATGCCGGTTTCAAGTGACACCTACACATGCCTTAAAAACATACTGCCAAACAAGAGGACCCCATGTGTCACCTATTTTGTGATGCTTTTTTGAACAAGCCTAAGAAAACAACTTTACCTGTAGGTAGGGCTTTATGGTGCTGGGGCCTTGCTATGAACAACAAATTCAAAATCTAACAAAGACCATAAAGATTGCTGAGTTTTGCTTTCCAACCCTAAGAAATAAAAACTATGCCGTAGTGCCCTCTGCTGGGTGAAAGCACACAATGCATAATTTGTTGATAAATTGCATGGAATCTTACCTGGACAGAAAAATAAAACATCACACTATATATATATATATATATATATATATATATATATATACACACACACACACACACACACAGTATGTCAACTGTACATTTTAAAATTGACTTATCTGTGCAATATCAACATCTTTTCTGTGCAATACTGTGAATACTGTCTAATGAACCTTTCAGTCTGTTCACTTATTATATTTTGTCATTACTGTGTCAACTGTTTTTTTTTTTATTGTCACTTGCTTTTTCTACTGCTTTTATGGTTCAGTCTAGGTATGTATTATTATATTTTACCTTCTTTACTGATGCACTATTCCCTGAAGCGTCGGCTAACCATAATGTTAACGTTAAGGCACATTTGTGTAAGCAAATGCTGTGGTCGACATATTACAAATATCGTCATACTGGCAAGTGAATGGTCATTATAAAATGCAACGTAGCAACTTATACATTAAATAGATAAACATTACGATGTTGATAAAGCTCATGCAAACCTTGTGACCAGCTGGCAAACAGCACCATTAGCGTCACTTAGGTTAACTCACACTAGCTAATGTCAACTTTAACAGCCGTCTTCAGCAATACGAGTTATTGCTGTACGACCGTTTAATGTCTAATAATAATGGCGACTAACGGTATTCCTAAAATTCAAAAACATATTGAAGTTATCATTATCAGAAACAATGGTTTGGCACTAGCTAGCTAGCTAGCTAGCATTTTGGACTGACGTGCTGCTGGGCAAGCTAGCATTAGCCCTCAGCTGTTAGCCAGCCGAGGGGCAGCTAACGTTCTACTTTACCTTTAGCTAACTCGTGAAAATGCGATTTGAAACATCATTCAATTAAATTTGTAATGTACATTCAGTAAAACTATCGCGTGAAAACTAACCGTAGATTACGTAGCTGTAATGTTACCTGTCCAAATGATTTTCCTAATCAAAACAATACAGCAGACAATTTATAGAACCAAACCACATAGACAGGCATGTAGCTACGGTCATAACTCGACCTGCATGATACTCCTATTTCTGCATGTATGTTTTAATATTATATTAGTTGTATTTAATTAAAATCAATTGTTACAGCTGAGAATAGCTGAGAAAACAATCTGAAAAGAGATTTGATCACGAATTGAATATATTGAAAATAACGTTATTTGGATAGTTTTTTATTCATCCTATAAAAGGTGCACACCAAAACCAACATTATTATTAAAAGCTCATATAACATGATGCCCTTTTCAAACTTACCAACGCAACCAATGCAGATTTGAAGACAGAAAACTGCTCTAGACATTCTAATTCTGTGACTTTTCGTAGGGCACTGTTTTCTTCGTGCACATAGACCAATGTGTTTATTGGTGTTGCTTCCCCCTACTGTTGGTTTTGAGTATTACATTTCTTAAATTTAATTCCAGAGTTAACTCCCATGGGGAATTTCAAGCTTTATTTATAAGATGTGGAAGATGTCTGCACACCAAGGCTTGTGCAGTAGCTAAGTACTAAATGATGAGATGAAGAAATCTTTTGTTTGATTTGGAATTTTGTAGATTACTCATGCAAAATGATCCTATGAGCAGAGCTGGCAAACCCTCAAGCTTTTTGTAGTTTGTAGGGCATTCCTTAAGGCCTGAAACTTGAAATGCTACTATCCCCTTTTATTTAAACCGTGTGTGGCGTTCATAATTTTGTTACACAGCCAATGTTTCCTGGTCTTGGTTACCCACCACTTTTTTAGGCTTTTAAATCAATTTGCCATTTACCCCTGGGAGATCACATTTATGATCATATGATCATTTTTTCCCCCTG
Organism: Etheostoma spectabile; assembly: GCF_008692095.1. NCBI lineage: Eukaryota > Metazoa > Chordata > Actinopteri > Perciformes > Percidae > Etheostoma > Etheostoma spectabile. Next base: position 12,948,376 of record NC_045740.1, read on the forward strand.
AGAAAACAAGGAAATCCTACTATATAAAAGGTTAAAAAAATAGAAACAAGATTTTTCATCATTATTGGTCCTTATTTCTTAGAACATAAACCTAACAGGTGAAAGTGCTTGAAATATAACAATTTTGTAACTTTGTGTGAGAATAGCAGGTGCAGAAATACAACATAGTTCCATAGCACTTACATTTAAATACACTCGGTCCAGCAGACCCGAACAAAGAGGGTCTACTGTAATAGGGAATAAATAGGGAATATGGGATTGACTGTGTGTGTGTGTGTGGGGGGGGGGGGGAGGAGGGGGGGGGGGGGGGTGTACTGTGTGCAGTACACCCCCAGTGTGTGAGAGAGCGAGAAGATTATAATCTAATTCCAAATTAACAGATCGAACTCAACACCCAGGGGGAGTGACCAGTCTAATTGAAACTTTGATGCAATTCATCGCAATTACCAAGAGTTAATCCAACCCAATTCTCAGGCTCATTATACACAGATGTTGGGTACATCCAGAGTTCAGAAAATAAAGTCAGAATTAAAACCAAGACATTTAGCTCTCAAATGTTTCATATCTTGGAGATCATCAAATTAATTGCTGGTGAAGTGAGAAATGCTTCCCCCAGGATTCTCCCCCCCCCCAAAAAAAACGGCTAACCCCTCAGTATCAACATACCATGTCTGAGGACGCTCAACCACTAATTAATATTTTGAAGCCCCATTGACATTAGTTTTCTATTGTTTCCCTCTAAGTACTTTACAGTTGGAAAAGTATTCCACCATTTCTGATAGTGTCACATACAGTACAGAGTCTATCATCTTGGAGGTTTTTTGTGGCCTCACCATTTAATCACATTTTATATATTTAAAGATAAATTGTTTTAGGGCTTTTCCCCTTATTTAGAACAACTGAAGAGAGACCGGAAATGGGAGAGAGAGAGGGGGATGACATGCAGCAAAGGACCTTGGGTTGGATTTGAACCCATGCTGGCACGGACTGAGCCTACATGGGGACCAGGGGGAGCTGAAGGCCCCCCACTATAAAGGTCTATAAAGGATCACTTTATAGACCTTTTGACCTTTGTCATTTTTTAAATTTGCATTAGAACATTTGTTTGGCTGCACTGCATGGATTGGTAATGGCTTGTCCACCAACACTCCAACAACCTGTGATGTCTGCTTCTCCTTGAGGTTATGATGTCCTACATTTCCAAGAAATCCTATCAAATAATTCAATTGTTGGTTATATTGCATCTGTATGTGCTAAAGGTAAAAGTGTTCTAATAGTTACATGTACAACAAATAAGTTAGTTTACCCTCAGGAGTTAAACCAAGTAGAGTAACAGCACTTAGCTGTCTTGTAGCTGTATTGCATTCAGAGGCTGCTGTCAGTGGAAAAAACTAATATTTTGCATTTATACTATATATATATATATATATATATA
>NC_045740.1:12949820-12972454 GCF_008692095.1 Etheostoma spectabile
TATATATATATATATATATATATATACTGTTAGACTCTTGAACATCATTGCAAAAATAGGAAGTCCACAAGGCCCACACCAAAACCTGACATTTAGCATTGATCCATTCCCATGGCTGAGAACAATTCTCCCATAAACTCAATTGAAGCTGCACTGTTTAACTGTTTACCAGTTTGACTTATTTTTAATAAAAACATCTCACCACAATGCAACACGCCCAGAAATGAAGGCTGCGAGGAAGCCGTTTCTTTCCATGATTGTATATGAGGATTTTTTTTTCTCCCATGTGATTTTACCAACAATAACAACAGGTACACAAATTAGCTATGACAATTTTTCGTTGACGAGAACCGAAAAAACATCTGCCAGTAATATGGTAATCTCTACAAACAGACATCTCGTATTCTAGCTCTCCAACAGTCTTGAATTAATAAGAAGTAGCTTTGCCTGTGGAATCATGTTTGTCACTAATTGGCTGACTTGGAACACAGAAATGATGCAGGCCAACTGTTCAACACCCAACAGTAGGATGTCTGGCTAGGATTTTAACAATTATTACTTATTTATTTTATTTTTTTTATCATTCAGCATGAGTGGTCGCTGCATTGTGAGCATTGTCAAAGCAAACAAACAAAGCTTGGGAAATGGCGAGCCAGGTTCAATCAACTCTGAACTGGAGACTCTTTAGATCACAGCATCAAGCTGTCCCCTATACTGTAATGCACCTGTCATGTCACATCCGATCATTTGTTCCCAGCCTGAGACGTTTAGTGCAGAGGAAAGGTTTCCAGCCACTGGCCCACTGTGGGTGGGCCAAGAAGTCTTTGCCAGTTGGTTTGTGTGGCCTGGAAAGTGGCAAGATTGTGACACCCACACTGCATGCATCACACCCTCCTTCTGCCTCAGGACATGAAGGGTGATGATGTGCCAGGAGGGTGAGACTAGATGGTGAAGTTAGTGAATCAGTAGTCTCGCTTTGCCAGACCTTCCTCCACAGCACTGCACAGGAAGGCCTGCCTAGTCCACACAGCATTCAGGGATGGGAGAAAAAAGTGCTCTGGTTTATTGGCATTTCTTTAAACCAATGACAATCGTCAGAGACGGCGCTAAGCACCGGATGGAGCAACGGTGCCACTACAAAATAGCCTCGTAAAGGAACTGGTTTTGGTGTTCAAAGGTTGTATTAGTCGTGCAACAGAAAACTCGGATTGGACAGATGGTCTAGCTAGCTGTCTGAATTCACCCTGCAGAGATCTGAGGAGCAGTTAACCGTCGTACTCTCAAATCGACCGGAGTCTAAAATTCCAACTCAAAGTAAGTGGAAGAAGCGGAGGAATTTCATTATAGACTAGTAAATCAGTGGGTCACAATTGTGATTTAGCAAATGTACTAAAAGCATTACACTGTTAATTACCAATGTTTTAAAGTTGAATACCTGATGACAGCTGCAGTGAGTTTAATTGGTGACCTATATTCAGCAACACAAAAAACCCCATTTGATAAACATATATAATAATATTATAATAGTCATGTTCCTCCATTAAATTAAGCTTGGTATTGTTGCAAGCTGAGGTTCAGCTGTAAAAACAAAGCAGTTTTGTTGGAAGCAACAGGCATATCATCAGTGCATTACATGTTTCCGTTGACAACGGGTAGACCATCACTAATTGTACACACAAAGTACTCGTGGTCTAACCACATTCCCTTGTATTGACAGGTAAATCTTAACAATACCACTGGATTTAATGGCTGAACAGTATTAGCAACAATATCACATTTACACATGATATATATATCAGTTATCTTTCAATTTTGTAAAATTATTCTATGGTTATACTGTTATTATTGTTCCATTTCTCTGTTTCTTTATGTGTTATTGTTTCTTTTATAAAAAATATTGGATTCCGTATTATAATATTCAGTTTTTTTTCTATTTGTTGCTTTCCGGAGAGAGGCAAAACATAGTGTAACCACATTGTACTGTGTATGATTGTATGTGACACATAAACGTGATTAGACTTGATCTGAACTTAGTTGGGTTTCTGATCAGTGAATTGAACTTTATTGGATCAAAAGGAGTGATGACGATGTGTCATCTTGAGTTTTCTGTGTGGTTCACCTGACTGGGCTCTCTCTGCAGGTGATCGTTAGAGCAACTGGGAATACCTGAGGGTGTTATTTAAGTCAGAATGCACCTGGCAGCCCTCCCTCTGGTGGACTTTTCTCTCCTGTTTTTTTCCGTGATGTTGCTGGAGTAGTTTCTTCACTTATAGCCACTTTTTTTTACCACCCGCAGCAATTTTGGTATCTAGTATTTAATGATGATGGATACATTTTAACTTTGCAACTTGCTTCTTCACCCTCACATACGACTCATCGGGTTATACTGTGCAACATCAGAGGATAACACACTGTATGTTGGGTAGAAAGTGAAATTTTTATTATTTTTTCCTCCACCAACGAGCAGTGTGAGGATGTGATCAGTTGTGCACATAACCACACTTAGGGGCGGCTGTGGCTCAGTGGTAGAGCGGTTGCCTGCCAATCGGAAGGTTGGTGGTTTGATCCCCGCCCCTGCAGTCATTGTCGAAGTGTCCTTGGGCAAGACACTGAACCCCGAGTTGCCCCCGGTGCTGCGCATTGGAGTGTGAATGTGTGTGAATGTTTATCTGATGAGCAGGTGGCACCTTGTACGGCAGCCCCGGCCACAGTGTATGAATGTGTGTGAATGGTGAATGTTTCCTGTAGATGTAAAAGCGCTTTGAGCAGTTGTTAAGACTGGAAAAGCGCTATATAAATACAGCACATTTACATTTTGTGTTGTTGAATCATGCACGGTCATTTGTCTACATGTATACACACGGTTGGCACATTCATTTAAACACAAACATCACATGAAGTAAAGGTCATACTTAACACACACCAAATCTGCCCTCTATAGAGCAAATAATTGGCTTCGATTTTTCAGCTTCTTGCTGCATACATTTGGAAAATAATGAGAATAAATCTGCAGCTCCTTCAGGCCCTCCTGCTTTAAGCTAGGAAGTTAATATTAATACCACAGTTTGTTGTTTGGAGACAAAGAATGTCAACATATGCTAAGTATCGCATTCGTTAGTTCCCTTAATGACCTCATCAACATAACTAGTTATGGTTCAGTGTGTGATGGTGAATATGGCAGTATATTAGACAGCTCAACTGCCTCTTGCTTTCTTATGCACAAACACAAAGCACATCTGTGAGCTTTGCTAATACCACAGAGAACAAGAGCTCAAAGTGCGTAAGGACTGCATCATCTTGTTGCTATGCAACTGTTTAATTATTTTAGGTAGTTAACCTGAAGAATCAAAGGGGTATGCTGTTGAAAATAAGAAAGGAGTTAAGATGGAAACTCACTTGGGGAACACAGCATGGAGAGTTTCATGGAGGGAATCACCAGAGGCCTCACGATCCAACATCATCACGATACTCACGTCCAAGGCGATATTATTGCAATTTTAAACATATTGCTACTATACGTATTAATATACTTTTTTTTCCAACTTCAAATTTTTCCCAATTTCAAATGATGTGCCCAAAGAAAACTTAGTCAACATCTGTTTTATCTAAAAAGATACCTTTTGTGATAATTGTGTATTTGTTCTGTTTCCTCTCATTATGTGTATTTGTTCTCTTTCCTGTTTTTATGTTGTGGTTCGTGTTTCCACCCTATGTCTTGTCTAGTAGTACGTCCTGTGTTTTCCCGTGAGTGTCTGTATGTTCTGTTTCCTGTTTTAATTTTGAAGTCTCTGTTTTCTTCCCTGGTCTTGACTTGTTGTACTACCTGCCTTGTGTTTTCCCGCCTCTGTGATTCTCTGCCCCACCCTGATGTGTTTCACCTGTTCCTGAACCTAGTGTCACCTGTCTCTCGTTACCTCGTTACCCTGTGTTTTTAGTTTATTCAGTCTTTGTCCTTCCCTTGTCTTGTGTCGGATCATCGTGGTATTTTCTGTGTATGAGTCTGCCTGTCTTTGTCTCCGTGTTACTGTTTCCTGTGGTTCCTGTCCTTCTTTGTTACCTTGTTTTTTTGGATACCTTGCCTCCTGTTTTCTGGACACTTTCTGTTTGTATGGATTTTTGTTTTTGCATAACCCTGCCTGTTAATAAGTATTCACGCTCATCACATCGCCTGGCCATCTCTGCATTTGGGTCCAACCTTCTCCACGGTTGTAACACATTTCTGTTAATCTCACTTCAATTTTATTGCTGCAAAATGGCATTGTCAAAGAGACAAACTGACCAACACATATATAATAGATTGATACTTGGCATCTGTGTATAGATACTGCATTGCCACAGAAACAATTTCAATACTTTAAGATACTCCCCCCCCCCTTCTGTGGGCTGCTATGTGCTGCAGCTGGCCAAGTATGCAGGCTTTTTACCATTCAAACAAGATACCAGGTGATTTCATGCTTTTCTTACTATGAAAAGTCAAAATGTCTGCTGTGAAAAAGGCCCATTGTCCAGTCCACTCTTCCTGGTCGGGGTACCCATGCAATGCTGATATTAGATACTTGAAAAAAAAAAAAAAAAAATCACATGTAATCATGACTGCAAAGGGTAAAGCTGTCTCAGAGCTGTCATTATCATTATCTGCTGATCGTTTTCATCAGAACACATTTGTCCCTCTGTCAGCTCATGTAGTCTGGCCTTCATGAATAAATAGCAGAAAAGTTTTACTTCCACCCAGTGAAAGAATATCTTCTAACATTATGTTAACATGAATGGACTGGATTTACCTGATCACGGTAGTTTTTTTTTTTTTTAAGGATGAAAATGATAGACTGACAGTAATAGGCCGTTAACCTTTTAAAAAGCTATTCTCATCGGTAAAAAAGTTCAACGTTTTGGGAAATATGCTTATTGACATTCTTCCCAAGAAAAGTGAAATCAATAACACTTTCATGTTACAGCTGGCCTGGCTCTCTCAAAAATAAAAATAACACCTTGCAACACCTCTAAAGTTCAATAGATAATGTGTTGTATCTCTTTCGCTTTGTTCACACACCAATGGAAATTTAAAAAAGACTATTTGTGGTTTTAAAGTAACTTTCTGGATTCCTGTCATTACCGTGACGATTTCAGGCAACAGCCGGAGAGAGTGCACAGGAGTTCCTTTTGGATGGATGAACGGCTGTTCATAGAGAATCTTCCCACACATACCTACCTAAAACCCCAATTAGCCTTTTTTACATTACTGTTTGTCTATGTATCAAACAACTAAGCAGTGGTGGAATGTAACTAAGTACATTTGCTCAAGCACTGTACTTAGGTACAAATTTGAGGTACATGTACTTTACTTTGACCATTTCTTTTCATGCAACTTTCTACTTCTACTCCACCACACATCAGAGGGAAATATTGTACTATTTACTCCAGTACACTAATCTGACAGCTTTAGTTATAGTTACTTTACAAATTAAGATTTGTGCACACAAAACCCATGTAGTTTATAAAAGACAATTCTTTGATATAAATTAAACTACACAACAAAATATAGATATACAAGTACAGCAGAAATGATAAGACAATTTAACACACAGTTGATAGGGCTGTTTTCCAAAGGAGGATTTTTCTGTAGTAAGTACCTTCACTTAATGAATACTTTAAGTATATTTTTCTGATGATACTTGCACACCTTTACTTAAGACACATTTTCACTACAGGACTTTTACATGTAATTGTGACAGATTATTTTCACAGTGTGGTATTAGTAATTTTACTTAAATAAAGGATATTCCACCACTGCAAATAAGATGCAAGTTAATGAGGGTGCTTCAGAGTTGAAGCTGTTGCAGCTGTTGGCTTTTCTTCATTGTGGTTGATGTTATAAAGATGTTCCGGATTGAAATGCGAATTTAATGGGACCCACTATTACATTCTGCGGCTCTCTTAGCACCTTTGTATTGTGTATTGTGTATTCAATACACAATGAACGATGACACTCAAACACTTTAAATCTGCATCTTCGTTAATGAAAGACGCCTTCTAATCACCACTTGAACAAAATTAACATTTGTAAACATGTGCATAAATGTCAACAGAGAGTACACAAGAAGAGGTATACTTATACGACCGTTCTGAGAAAAGGATAGGCTTCTCATTATTTAGAGGCAATACCGAGAATAAAAAAAATGTAATTGACATTTTCTCAAAATGGAGAAAACGTGTGTCCTTAAAAATGTTAATAAAAGATATCCGAGAAAGAAAAAAGCGTACACCGGAAGATGATTTTCTTACGTTACCGAAGAGATTAACACAGAGATTATTTCTGCACATTACTTTTTTTGCCAACAAATAAAGTGAGTTCTGTTTCTAAATTGACTTTAAAGAAATGTATACTTTTGACAGCAAACATTTTCACAGAGACACCCAGTCGAGGCAGATTAAACAAAACAAATAAGACCTTTGTGTGTGAGGCAGCAGAGATTTCAAATGATGGCTCAAAAGCGACTAGACTGCCCTTTGTAAAGGGCTAAAGAGGGGAGAAGAGATGACAATGGATAATAACTTGATGTATGATGCTTCAGCAGTGAGCTTTAAATGTCTTATCTAAATTCATACACAATGACCGCGCTTCTCTTCAACCATGTCACGTTTATCATTTTCGTTGCACCGCCTGGCAGATAATGGACAAAAGAAAATCAATAAGTAAGAGATTTTTACTGAATGAACCACGGGGTGATAGCAACGAGCGCTGATGAATGCACTCTATTCTCAGGCATCCTGTATTGACTTTGTGGAGGTTGGTCATGAGCCTTATTCACAGGTCTTATGTTGCTCTGGATTCAACACTTTGCATTGGGTTATTGTGAAAAGAGAAAAAAAGCAACAACAAATGTACAAGAGAATACAATACAATAACTTGTGCATGTATAGTATCTTTTCAAGCATGTTGCAGACATTTCAACATTTGAAGACATGAATGCATTTACATCAAAATCAGGCCATGTGTGAGAAGCCAGAGTGCAAGAATGTTATTCTAAAACAAGAAAGACTGACGTTCAGTGATCCATGGCTGAATTAACCTGCTCAAAGGCTGTTGGGTCACTGTGAGTCCCCCCAATTTTCCTCTTCCATATGCAATGCAAAGGTCTTGACCACGCTTTAAAATTTACAAAGACACAACAAGTCCAGTAATTGCTCCCAGAGCAAGCATTTAGTGTGACAGTGGCAAGGAAAAACTTCCTTTTAGGGCGAAATCTTGGACAGACCCATGCTCTTGGTAGGCGGTGTCTGATGGTGTCGGTTGGGGGTGCGAAGAACAGTGTCAATAAAATTCAATAAATTCACAATAAAGATAATGGAACTATGACTTGAAATAGTAGTTGCAGTAGTTTATGGCGTAGCGGGGCACTGAAAGGTGTCACAAGGCGTTGCAGATCATTGCAGGGCATAGCATTGTGGATAGTATTTCTATGATGTAATTTTATATAACCCCACATGTGTTATAATGTGTGATAATAAGTTTAAACACAAATTAATTTTGTGATGTGCACCATGTCAGTAGAGCACGAGTTTAACAAATGATTGGTATTACTACATTTTGACATGAGGGCCCTCTACAACAGAAGTCCTTTTAGGGAACCTTATACCCATTCCCAAAATTACAAGGTCATATACAGTAGTTTAAACTGGAGATTTTAGGTCCATTCAACTATGATAAAATGTAACATTGACAGTTTAACAAGATGTTTCACTCAAATCAACCATTGAAATGATAAAAAATACAACTTTCTAAATGTTTGATTTTTTAAAAATTGGATTAGGACAACGCCCATTAATCAACATTTCTGTAAATGCGCCAGTGTTAGCCAGTTGGCTAATTTTCAACTGTAGTCCTAGTTACCTAGCATGCGTGTCTTCATGGTGGGAGGAAACCGGAGCTCCCGGAGGAAACCCACGCAAACACGGGGAGAACATACAAACTCATTTTACAGCAGGAAACTTCACCTGCAAATCAAGCAACTGATGGCAATCCAGTCTTGATTGTTTTCCACAATTATGGCCATGTTTTTTTTAAAGATCAAAAAACTGAAACATTATAGTCTTTAGTCCAGTGAAAAATAATCACTTACTAATCAGAATCACATTACTTTACTTAAAAGCAATCTATAAAAAGCTGATTTTCAAGATGAGAAAATGCTGTTAGTGGGGCCCATCTAGGATAATTGAAGCAACAACAACGAACAATGTAAATTTAAATAAATTTTGTGTAATTTTGTTGCAGTGTCACGTTATTCAAAAATAGAAAATTAGGGTTTAGAGCTTTCAATTGCAGCAACATAGACACTATTGCTGCTGTGTGAATTGTGACTTTGGAGAACATTCAAACCTGACGGGTTGCTCGAAGCAACAGACAAACACATTCATTTGTTGCCATGTTCCTTGGAAAACAATGATGAGCTCAAGATGGGGAATTTAAATGAGGGGAAAAAGCTGAATAATGTGTTCTTTTTAGTCTGAAATATAATGTCCCTAAAAATGAAGATGCGACAAAAGGCATGTCACTGTGCTTTTGTTTGAGTAATTCCATAAAAAGAAGTATGAGCTGAACAAAAAGGACATAATACCACTGTTAATATTCAGTCAATGTGTTGGCTTTGATAATTGCATTTCAGTTTAATTATACAAGCAGCATCTTTCGGAAATGGACTAGCGTGAAACAGTTTTAGTTTAATAAATTCATGACGTTCTTGGGGGAAACACTTTTTGTATGTATGTAGCAACAAGCTGCTAATTGTAGCTGTGACAAATTCCAGTCATGGATGTCATGTTGGATCAAACACACGATTACATTTATAATGCATTTTGCATTGGTGTGTATTCTTGTGTGCATTCTATGAAACAACAGCATAACCTGAACTGTCCAAAGTATTTTCCTGCATGATGGCATTTGATCACGTCAGGGGAATTGTCACAGCTGCAACATGCCGCCGTGTGTGTTGTAACCTGTGTATGTCCTCACCCACTCCTCTCCCGTGGGTGACAGTGATGGACAGGTTGCTTATGGGATATTGGCGAGGTCACCAGATGTGAACTATAACCCATCTGGTACATCAAATACATGTATCTGCACTTTGCAGTGTTACGTATATTTGTACTACAAAGGCAAACATGCTTGGAGCTCAAGGGAATAGAAGCACGTGTCCATCATGTCCTTCCATATGGACATGGGACAGCAAAACCTGCCTACTCAGTGCCTGATCTGGTCACATAACAAACACACTGAATTGCATGTTAGTGTTTTGATAGACAGTCAAAACACAACTTTATCAGGATGCATAGTATCCTGGACCCATTAAATAATAATAATAATAATAATATAATAACTGGCCTTTAAAAATAAAAATCTATCTGCTTCTATGGGAATTTAACATAGGGGTGTCTATACTCATGCCCCCTGTAATTTAAGGAAGAACATTTATTTATTTACGATACATTATTAATCCACAAAGAAAACTGGTGTCCTTAAAGGTTGGATTTTTCCTTATTTTTTAATTAAGGCATTAAGATCAATTTCCAAAAGATTATTTTTCTTTTTAGACAACTTAAGCAGAGGTCCCCATATTCACGAGCAGCACTGTAGCTGCAATGAAGCCCAGAATAGATACAAATTAAAGCAGAAACAAAAGAAATGCACAGTTTTTTTCTGCAGTAATGTTGGGCAGTATATTAAATAGACACACACAGAGGTTCAAAATAAATCATGTTTGAAAAATTAATTTGAACAATCAGTATAACTTCAAGACACACACATCCACAGAGGACTATCTGACCTGAAGCGATTTTCAATGAGCTGCATGTTCCTTTAAAGGAATGTGACTTTAAACGTGTCCCATTAGTGCGCCTTTTCTTCAGCCATGCTAACTAATTAGCTTACGGATGCATGTCAACACCCTCGACTTCTGTAACTTGTGGCGTTACAACAGGGGGATCAATGACGCCATGCAGCAGGGCATGTTTTGTCGATCCCCCTTACATGTTTTTCCTCTTTTCCTTCTCCTTTACTTAAACCTCGCTACCAGGTTTGCCTTTGTCTCTTTCTTAAACCTTGTTCCCTTCATCCCCTCTCCTTTCTTTTCTCCTGTTTCTTCTTGCCTCCGGCAAGATCTTCCACTTCACACCTTGCTCGAATACTGGCTTTGTGTTAGGCAGGCTGGTTGAAGACGCAATTTAATTAGCTAGGCAGGCAATAAATTATCCCCCCCCCAATTAAAAGGTGTACCCTCTTTTTTGTTTATGCCTATAGGGAGATCTCTTTGAACAAACCACAGCTCCCTCTCTGTGCAGACACGACACGTCACTGATGAGCGCACACAAGTTTAGCGTGGCCAACCTTGCCTCCAGAATGATGTAAATACAGTTGTGAGTGACCTTCTCCAAAGAGCCAAGCTCCATTTCCTCCTGTCTTGGTAACAGACGAGCTTTATCTTCTGATACAGCGCTTCGGCTTTGGCTGAGGACCAGGAAGCCCCAGAGAGAGAACACAGTGTCGACTTCAATTGCCCACACACACACAAATGCAAAAACAGACATCAAGTCAGTGTAACAAACACACAGAACAGACGTGTTTCCAAAAGCATTCCAGGACCAAGGACCAAGCCAGTCCGTCTTTGGTGTTTCACTTCCTGCTGATCAGAGAAGACTTTCAGAAGTGAGCAGTCCTTCACAGGCTTTTCATCTATCAAACATTCTCTTTGAGTGTTGAACATTACTGAGTAATTTCTCAAACCTACCTTTAAAGTGGTTCTTTAATACTATTTCTTATCATAGCAATGTATCAAATGTGAAAACAATGCGACACTGTGTGAGAAGGGTCACTCGTGAAGCTACAGAGAATTATCACCTGAATCCAAAGCAGCCCTCAGAGTTTTCTAGCGAGTTTCAGCTCATTGTTTACCTGTCCGGCCCACAACTTAACTGTTTGGGTATAGTATTGTTTTTAGCCGCAGCAGTCAGCTGTTTTCAGTCAAAAAATCTCTAAAAACTGGCTGTACACCACCAAACAGCAGGCAGACACGTTGAGAGACTATATGCTGAACATGGATGTTTCCCTCAGGAGTTGGAGACCAAAATCAGAGGTAAAAAAGACGGAGCACTGGACTTAGGCTAATCAGGTTGACAGAAACACGACTCCAAATGAATAATAAGCTTGCTCCGTAACTAATCATTTACTGTGTAATTAATTACATAATTGTAATTAAAAATAATTTGCCACATTGACTTAAAAGGTGATGACAATGACGTGACACAATTTGTTTTCGCTTCCCACGAAGTGGCCATTTTTATTCAGTGAAAGTTTGGTGCAACTACATAAGGATTGTAAAAAAAAAGAAAAAAAAAAGAAAATGTAATTCTGCCTTTACCAAAAAAAATTAGTCACCCTACAATAACAGCAAAGAAAGACAGCCGGGATTACAGCTAAAATGTTGGGAGAGATGACAATAGAAGAGTGTTGTTAGATTTGGAAGAAATGTGCCACATTTTCATGGCAGGGGCAGCGTTTTGTAATTTATTGTTGTTAAGATTTCATGGGGGTAACATCAGGACTTTGGCTTTGACTTTGATCATCTGTGTTGAATGAAGGCCTCAAGCCTCCAGATCTGTCTCTCATCTTATGTGAAACATCTCCCAATTGACAGCATTTGCTTTACATGACATTTGCTGTTAATGTATAGCTTGTCATTACGATTTTGACTAAAGCGGGCCGTTATGTCCAGTATCATCACCAAGCGCACATTTTCTTCTGTAGCTCCAAGGAAATCCTGTCAGACTTATCTGTGAACAATTGATGAGGAGGAGATATAAAGTCCAGGCACACGTGATGGCTGTGCAATGAAAGATTTAAGGCACTAAAAAGACTGGCCTTTGTTCAACCAACTGGAAGCGCTGTGGGTAGCGGAGGGCGACTGGAAAAATGAGGCAGCCTTTGCTAAATAAGTCTGGGTAATCCATCAGATGCCAGGCCTCATTATGGCTATGGGTACAGCATGAAAGAAAGCTCTTTATCTGGGCTTCCTGTTCTTATTAGTAGCACTCAAGCTAAGGATAGTAGCAGTCCCTCCTTTATCCCCCTTCCTCTGTGCCTTTGCTTTTGCTGACACATAAAAGCAAAGTCATTGTCTGGCCTGCATTCCCTGCCCATGTCTGTGCGCAGGCCTGCCAAGTTGTGAGGATAAGTGTGTAGGTGTGCACACACACATCCAGGGAGGCTCAATAGTCACTGTCAGAAACCTTTTGCCAGCTGCAGCGCATCCTCCCCTTCACAGGCGGTAGCCAAATCCCAAATGGTTGGAGCTATTTCAAGACAATCATTCTCAACATGGTGACACGCAACAATGAAATTATTCCAGTGGACATCTCTCAAACACGGGGTGAACCATTTGAACAACGTAGTATACAAATGAATGTATTTTTTGTCATTGCATGTTCGCCTGAGGTTTATTGAGTTTGAGACCTGGAGAAGACACGAGTCATGCCTCTTAGTGCAGTCCTGTAGAAAAAACTTGTACTAAGCTAGTATGCCTACTCATCCACCACAGCTACAAAACTGCTGAGTATGACAACATGAAGAGAAATGTGCCAATCTGGGATGATAATCCTTGCCACTTTGTATTAGAAAGAAACCTGGTACCACAGAGTCTTCTGCCAAATGATTGTTTTTTTGTCGCTCACAGGGTAGTCGCTAAGGAAGTACACCGACAAACGTTCGAGTGGCTGCTTAAAGATTACAACCAAGTAAAAGCCAAACTATTACTGCTAAATCAACCATTACATTTAATCTCCTTTTTTTTAGCAGCACTGCATACTGCTGGTGCTGCAAACAGATGCAATTCCGGATGAGGCCAGCAGAGGATAGTAGGTGACAGTAATGGCTGCGCTGCACATCAATGTCAGAGCTGTCCATGTGGGGCAGTGAGAGCTGTGCAACATCAAGGATTCCTGAAGTATGGCAGGTGGAGCAGATAATGCCCTGAAAAGGGAAGAGAACAAAGCTGTACAAAGACAGCAAATTAGCCCATCTCCAAAGATGAGGGGCTTCAATTATCACAGCCAGAGACTAGCTGACAGTGGAGGGGCGCCGAATTGAACTTTTCAAAGAACAAGAAGCGCAGCGTGAGGGTCATTAAAAAAGAGGGGCTGCCACTTGACAGAAGGAAAGGTGGCAAACAAAACTGGACTTTCACACTTTGAATACCGAGGGTTCTTTGAGGTCATGCAGGAAGAGGGACGGACAGATTCCTAAGTGTGTATCTACAAGCATAGCAGTCAGTCTTTTGACATCCCTCTGCTGCCCCTTTCTCTCTCTCTCTCTCTCTTGCTCTCTCTCTCTCTCTCTCTCTCTCTCTCTCTCTCTCTCTCCCTCTCTTAGGCTTCAGACTCTGCAGGCTCTTGGGTTGTGCTCTAATCAAGGTGGTGGCTTGGAGAGGAGTGTTTGGACGAATTGTAAATCAAGATGCTGTGTACTTCTCTTCCCAGGGCAGGAACAGCCCCAGCTTTCACCATAAACAAGGCCGAAATAAAACACAAATGAGCATTGCAGACTATATTATTATATGGATATACATGAGGTTTTATGATTGTGCGTGCATCGGTGTTGTGTTTACATACTCTGTAAACACCTGTCATGCGTGCAATCTCATCAATATGGTCCTATAATCTGCATGTCAAAGGTTACCAAACAAGCTCACGGCTGAGCAAGCAGTTCGATCAAACAGAGGAGAGCAGGAGGCAAATCAGTTGACTTTTCCCCCAGACGGGATGACTACTGACAGCAGCTCACAGCCTCTACACACACACACACACACACACACACACACACACACACACACACACACACACACACACACACACACACACACATTTAATCACATTTCCGAGATGTGCACGCATTTGGTATTGGTCACACACACACACATGCACGCACTGCATGCATGCACGCAAGCACCCAAGCAAGCACAAACACACTCATGCACGCATATACACACGTGCATGCAAATTTCTTACTAGCTAATTGGGCCCTGATGAGGAAGTCCACTTCATCCAGAGTAACAATAAAGCAGGCAGCCGAGGATATCGCCAGCCAACACAAATGGAGTCACAGAACGGCCCTACTGATATAATCTCCGCCAGCGACCCTGAAAGCCCACAGGAGCCTTTGCTTCCGTGCAATTTCTTCAGGTGCTGGCACGGATGAACATGAAGGGGTCTAATTAAGGGTTGTTTCCCAGGGGAAGTCAGTTAGCGCAGCTATATTATTTGCCCAGTCCAATATGCAGCCAGGCTGATTTTTTCCATTTCTTTTTATGCCTCGGGCCTATGTGCTTGCCCTACTTCAGTCCACAAGGTGCTCTCAGTCTGGTAAAAGTTGATGGGCGAGCCTGGTAGACACGTGGGACAGACAGAGAGCCTCTTGCCTCCTGTATGACATTGGGAACATGTTCGAATTTAGCCTTTTGGACTTTGGGAATTGATTTAATCAAGGTAAAATTGATTACATTAGCACTACAGTAGCTCATTATCAGTTCAGAGTCTCACTATCTCATGATACTCTGGCCACAGATGTCAAATTGATTGATGACTTAGTTGTCAGACTCCTTCAGAGCTATCTTGCCCCTAGCACCTCAATGCAGCCACGAAATCAGTTCAAATGAACTAATTAAATATTATTAGACACCACTGGAAAAAAAGGCTTTGTTATCTTTGGGTGCATAGGCTTCACAGCTCAGACAGTGATATCCAGGCAACACTGAATTTATCCTTCCTATTCTCTCCACACTCGCCATTCTTTCAAACACAAAGCTAATATGCGGTGGGCCTGACAGTCACTGCATGAGAAGGCATTTACATAAGCTTGTGTATACGGCCATTGTGAAGATAATAGGCATGTGATCTCCTGTGTCAGCAAATGAGAAAAACATCTCATCCATTCAAATAGATATGTCAGCCAAAGCATTAGCCTCCCCTATAATTGGCCACAGAGGTCACCCTTGCAAAGCAGAGAGGCGACATTTAATGTGGCACAAGAATTTGTTGTGCTCATTCCCTCCCTCTCTACCCGACAAAACTGCTTGTGCTCATGTGAAATGTGACACCCGGCCCACTCCTTGCCAGTTGAAGCTGCCCATCCAAGGGGCGTATTTCTGTGTAAGATTTCCTTAATGTTTTCCATTAATATCACTTATGTCCACCGTCCCTGTAGAGACGCGCAGCCCGTCATGTTCTCTAAATACATTATTTCTGCACTCTGTGGCAAAAGGCTGTGCCAGTCAGTTCAGAAGATTACAAACTAACATTGAAACTCGACCTTGCGGGGATGACACTACTGTAAATCTAGGTGTTCTGGCTTTAGAATAATTTTTTCTTCTTTGTGGCCTATCCTCCTCACACATATTTCTCTTCTCTAAAGCGAGACAACAGGGAGACCGGAAGAGAACGGACAAAGTGCTGTTGATGACAGAAAGGACCGAGACTCAAATAAAAAATGACAAAATGCAACAGAAACATCAGCAACAAACCATATAACACTGATACACTGCTGGAGCATATTGACAGCTTTCTTCTTCTTAACTTACTGTACTTTCAACGTCAGTGTACCCTTCTGTAGATCAACCAGCAAAAATAAAGCGTAAGCAATCAATTCTAATCGTGCACTTTGACAAACAGCTGAAATCAAGATTTAGAGGACTATTTTCTTTCTTTCTCATTGAAGGGTAATTCATAATTGTCCTTTTTACGTTCCATTCATATTTATTTATTTGGCAGACACTTTTGTCCCAATCAAAGTACAAATGTACAAGTACATTCCAAGCAACAGTAGGTCAAGAAGGAGCCTCTGAGAATAAGTGTCACTCAATTGCATGTTCCACCTGACACAAGTGCCACAAGACCTGCAGGTGCATGAAGTAACATACAGTAGGTGCATAGCAACTGCTATAGAAGGATAGAGAGAGAGAGAGAGAGAGAGAGAAAGTATAATATGTAGATTATGTATGAACAACCTCACACATTTCACCTTTATTATTATTTAGTTGCCACATTTTGTATTATCCGGGTATAGCAAGATGCTAGTTCACAGCGCTGTGGAGATACATGTGTCTAGGAATGAGAGACTGGGCCAATATAATAGATGGAGTAATAGAATAATGATACCAAAGTTTTCCCACTTGTCTTATCTTACAGTACCACAACATGGCATTTCTAGAAATTCCACCACACAAACAGAACATCATTTGAATAATTTAAATGCAAATGTACTCGTGTAATGGTTTAAATCTTTTTAAATGTTCCGACCTGGCCTATGCGACACCTGTGATTGTCGTGGTAAGAGTTTAACATAACAGCAACAGCAATACTTTGTCAAAAAAGTGCTGTAATAGCGTTGTTTGTGGTGCAGCAAAACAAATTCACCGTGATCAGATTTCATGCAGTGCACAACGCAAGTTGTTTTCCACACAAAAAGCAGAGCTTCAAAAATTAACAATAAAACTGGATTACATGCTGCACCATGTCCTGTGAATCCTTCTTGCCTTTGTAGACAGTTTGAATCCAGTGTGAAAATGGCAGAGGTGCTTTAATGGAGAAAAAAATGCGGACCAAACATAGTATCAAAAAGTTTAATTCAATCAAAATCTTTCTGTCTCTGTTTCAAAATGACAATGCTTGGAACATCAGCAGGCGCTGCAATTACAGGTCAAACTAAAGTGACTTGTTTGCTGCCGATGGCTTCGGAGAAAGAATGTAACATTTGCCAAGGACAAATGTTACAGTCGGCTGTTGCCTTCACTTTTTGTTATTCTTTTCCAAAGTCAACCCACGGTGTAATGCACCCAACAAGCTGCAACACTGTGGGCTGAATGTTTTGACACCAGGCCCATCTGAAAAATAATATTGACACTTTCAAAAAAGGAATTACATTTACAGTAAACTAAAAGTTTATCAAACACTGTACATCAACTGAAGGAAATTAAATTCATGGGACATTTGTTTGAATTTGAATTTGCATGAACTTTAGTAATAGCGCTCAAAGATGTTGGTACTTCAAAGAGGATGAATTCTTTCGACTTTGGTTTGTGATTGCTCAGCCTGGAACAGAGCAGCTGTAAAAAACAAAACTCTTAGGTTAACTGGTAGAAAAACTAAAAAAAAGCTGAGACGAGAACAACGGAAGACTAATTAGGGGAAATATTTGTGTTAAAATGTCTTAAAGTGGTGGAAAAGAATGGATGTAAGATCACAAACCAATGTAAGTGTTGCTAATCGATTCAATCTTTATAATTTCCTTTTCTCAAAAATAGAAAATCAAATTATTCTCTCTGCCTAAAGGTATTAGTAAGCTTTAAACAAAGTGCTTGTTGGTTCCACAAAGGCATGTAAGCAGTATTTATTGATGGAAGGGAAAACTAGGCTCACTCCTCCTTTACCAGACATAGTCAGATCGTAACCAGTGACAATCTACTCTGCAGCAGCCTTTGCATATACTGTAGAAGAAGATTTAATTTACTCTGTAGGAATTATAACAAGCTAAGTGCCAGGGAAATTACAGTGATCTTCAGATGTGATGTATATCGGAAGAGACACTTGTTATAGAAATAATCATAAAAGAAATAATTACTACTTTTGTCCATTCCAAATCAAGTTCATATGTATTCATAAATTCAAAGGCACCTCTGAGCCTTTGTGTAGCAATCACATTGTCACTGAGGTATTCTCTCTCAAAATGAGTATGGGAGCACATGGGACTGAGATTGGCCTCCTCATGCGTTAATGTTACACCTCATCTCTGGGCATGGCCAGCGGCAACAGCATGTTTTCCGCACAAGATGATATAAAAAGAACTCTGATTCTTATGCAGAGGAGGGGAGCACCACACACATAACCCTTCCCTAACCCACTCTGCATTGTTGCTATCATTGCTGCCCAAGGCAATCTTATTTATGGTTAATAGAGTATTACATCCAGTTCTCCCTCTCGTAAACTATTATGTACATACTACCCATCCATGAGGACATTAATGATTGATTACTGAGTACTGGGCCAGTGTTGCATTGTTTTTTTCGACATAGCTCAACTCCTGCAGGGAACTATGGCCCTGTGGTTTGTGGTCTTGATTTCAAGATTGTTTCAGATGTTGAGATCAAACACCATCCAACAGCAAAGTACGCTTCGTCAGTGGTAAATGCTCTCGTATGGAAAAAGGATTAATGTATACATACAGTATATATAACATAACCAGAAAAAAAAACACATGAAATGACCAATCAAGGACTAACATGTAACACAGCAGTGGGCCAGGATATTTAAAAAAAAAAAAATGTCTTCCTTCATCATCAGGATGTTGTTAATATGCCTTGTAAATAACCAGGTTTTCCTAATTAACCCAATCGTGTCTTAAAGTGTATGTTTGCCTAAATTAAACATATTTTCTTACTCTTATACTCTTACCTCTTGTGGTACAGCAATTGTCTGTAGTGAGTATTTCCTCCCACGGAAAACAACAGCATCAGTTGCTTCAGAAAATATCTCATGATGACAATTGTTGTTCAAGTGAAAGCGTATTCTGTAGGATCTATTGTCTGTTTGGAGGAAAGTCAATGTTAGGTTACATTTACGTTGCTACGTTTTGGTTTAAAAACAAACATCTTTTGCTATCTTTACACCTCGCTTTCACACTGCTAAACCGGAGACATTTGAAAACGCTTCTTTCTCTGTTTTGGTTTGTAATCTGCGGAGTTGTGTTGCAGTCTCAACGGCTGCAAAGGGAGACTTTTGGCAACACTGGCAATGTTTCGCTGCGTGATTGCGTCTTATCAGTCAAAAAGTCTTATTGTCGGAGACTAAGCTACCAATGTTACCATGGCTACCAGCAACGGGCAGAGTATACATGTTGCCTCCTATTTAGCCCGATATGCGCATGCCCAGCATACAAGGATGTTCATGGGATATGCAGTTTTGGCGTATTAGTTTAAATAGTAAAAACAAAAAAAAAGTTTGAATTCTACTGGAGCTGAAAAGAAATGTGTGCACGGCAATCATATTTGGCTCAAAACTCCCCTTTAGAACCAAAACGTAGCAATGTAAATGTAGCCGTAGTCTCTCTGTATCATGACCCAAACAAAGACATTATTCTCAACCTAACCCTAAATCCTGTTTGCGCCTAAACCTAGGACAGGGTAAAAGTGTGTTCGGTGGCAGGTCTCAGAAATTCGGAAAGAGATCAAAGTAGAACATATGCTTGTTTAGTGTTGAAAGAAACCAGCTCAGACCTGGATTAAATATCCCATCTGGGCTGTCTGGAAACATCTGGGGATAAGGACATCTGGGCTACCTTGTTTGGCATGGCCACAGCAACCTGGGTCGGGATTGGCAAATGGATGGATTTCTTTGAAGTTCTTACACCCCAATTCAGTGGAAGTAAATAGAATTTAAACAACATCTGTTTACATAATTACCAACTCTGTTAGTCTACACAATGTACAGGGGGTATTCAGGGACTGAACTAGCACATACTGTTTATGGGGACTTTTTCATTGGTAGAATGTTGTTCTATGGTGCTCTGATTAAAGTTGTTGCTGTTTACTTTCAAAGCTGTGAGAAACACACATAGCACTCCATTCAAATGAAACCTTTCTGCATGGCTAGATACTAATGTTAGAATGTCTTTCTTGTATTTTTGGTGAAATTACCTTTTAATTGATTTGATGGAACATTCGTGAAACCCATTGGATTGATTTTAGTTGGCTGGAATTTGGCAAGTCTTGAGCGAAGAATGTAGGATTCAGCTGCATGGGACAATATATAAAAAAAACACTCACAGCCAATAATATGTAGACAGTAACATAATACTATTGTGATATGAGATTCCTGCAGCAACAGTGTGAATCTGAATGTCAGACTGGTATATTACTTATTGGGAGTTATATATATGCTGAAGGTTACTGAATGCTAGACAACTATAGCAATTTGTATTGCTCTGGATGGCTTAGTCATCAAGCAATCAGAGTTGTTCAGCTACTCACACAGTTAATCCCAACAGACCATCCAGTGTGGTTGTCAGAAAGACCTTTGTGTCTCCCTTTTGTGAAGCACTTTGTGATCTTCATCTGAGAAAAGTACTATACAAATAAATTTTACTTACTTACTTACTTATTTTATGCGCAGGATTAACAAGCATCTCATATCTGGATTGGGTCTAAATTTGATTTACCCGGATTACCTTTGAACCTGACATTAAAATCTGACTCCGGCGTTCCCCCTACAAAAGACCGCTCTTTTCCTTAACAAAATGCACATTTCTCTGCTTTCTTTACATATAAAGGTGGCAGTCATATCATATACACTTGTCTTTCACTTCACACAATCAGATATATATTATTTTAGCATGTTGTTTCAGCATGTTAGGGATATAAACTGGGGAGAATGCAATTTATTCTTACTTAGTATTGTGAACTGAAACAGAAAACTACAATGATCTTCTTAATTCCTCTCACCTTTGTGTTAATCTTATAGCCACATGTGATCTTTTCTTAAATCAAATTAAATTATATTCAAACGATTAATGTGGGTCACCTTTAAAGTACTAATCCCTTTATGAAACCAATTTAAACACCGGACACATACTGTATGTTGACACAGCAGTTGCACAGGTGATCACTGTCAATTTCTATATGAGTCACTTCATATAATAGAGCAATTTTCTGTGTGAAGTTGTGTTACATTGGCAAGCAAAGACCTCCCATGCTTTCCACCATGCAGTGAAACTATTTGACAGAAAATACAACATTTAAACCTTGAAATGTTTGTTAGTTTAATAGTTTCAACTGTGGAGATCATGTTATATAGACATTTTTACAGCTTGGACAAATCAAAACAAGAAGAAACAGCCTTTGTTTATGGCCAAATCAAAGATAAGCTCTTCCATCTGGCGTGACACAAATTGAAGCAACAAGGAGACAGAGAACTGAATTCTCTCCAGCTCAATGAGAGGTTATAGGAATGCAACATGTGCCTTGGTGGATATTCTGTTAAGTGTCCATAATTCTTACAACGGCCAAGGGACTGGACAGTCTCTGTTTGGGTCTATAAGGAATTTCCATTTAAACAGAGTCATTAAAAACGATAGATAGAGAGAGAAGCAGGGTGAATTAAGCAAAACTGACATATACATTTTCTTTAAAGTTGTGCTCAAAAGCCTCTCTTCGAGCACAGTGTATGCTTGACTTGGTATCAAATACAAAATAGAATGTGACCTGATTACTTAATTATTAGATATAACTTTAGCTAAGTTTCTCCATAAGGAACAATGCGTGTGGATACAAAATGGAACAGCTTCTTTTGATAAAGCAAACCCATTCAGAGGTTAATGAGTTGAGCTACGTTAATGAATCTCTCTTAATATGCAACACACACTCAACCATCTAGGTGCACACAAATTGTTCATCTTTATAATTAAATGTGAGTGAATATCTACATCATAAACAATGGGACTTCCAAGAGGGCCAGTGTTTAATTCAAAGTCATAGCTAGACAGCCCACTGTTTGCAAAAGAGCAAGAATTGTTATTGATGTTTTTAGTTGTGCATAAATAAACAGAAGTGCATTCAGACCAGAAGGGTGGCAATAATCTAACATGTAGACAGAGTAGGCAAGGCATTTGGATCTCTGTGATCTTCCTTAGGCAGGATAAATGGCTGTCTGCTGCATGGGATTTCGAAACAGTTGACTGCAGTATGATAATTAATAAATGAACATGTTTTTGTAAATTGTATACATTAAGCTTCATACTGTCTTCATGCTTTTATTAGCAAATTTATATAATGTCTGTATTAGGGCTGTAACGATACACCAAACCCAGGATTCGGTTTGTATCATGTTTTTTGACCCACGAATTGATACAAACCTTGATTCTTTTGGGGGTGGAGGAAAGTTATATTCAGTAAAGATAATACAACTTTTTCGGCTACATGGCATTGTTTTGTCATTGATTACACCCACTTTGCAACACAATAATACAACAGAGACTTTATTTATTGAGTTGACTGATTGATTTCAATGTTGATTGATCCAACACCAAAGATTATTTTGTACCTTAAACGAATGTTTCAAAAATGTTTCAGTGGTTCAGTAACCACCGTTTTAATGAGACATAAGAACAATGGTAATGGTAACCGTAATGGACATTTCCCCTTCCAACCTGTAAGGGGTGTCACTGCCCGGTGTAAGTCGAGTGCAGATTTGAGTTGCGAATGCTCAGATTTGAACGGTTTACGGCATAACGTTTCGTACAGAAATTTGTGAAATCCATGATATCATAGACTTTTCTCATTATAAACAATACCAGAAGATGGAAACCATTTCAACCTAACCTTAGCTCAAAACACCATTCAAGTGACATCCTTTATTGTGTTGATTGCTAGCTTGCAGCTAAGCAAGCAGTCATTTCAAAAACGTTTTAGCTATCTATTATTGTTTGATTGCTAACCTTAGGTCAAAACGCCATTCAAGTGACAGCCTTTGTTTGCCTATGTTTGATTACTAGCTTGTAGCTAAGCTACGGTGACCAGATTTCTCAGACAAAATCCGGGGACATT
>NC_045740.1:12972464-13017255 GCF_008692095.1 Etheostoma spectabile
AAGCGTATTTACCTCCAAAACAAGTAATGTTTTTATTATTGTAAATCTTAAAACGGGGACACTAGACCTATATGGAGCTAGAACAGTGACAGTAACCTGTGGTATTGAAAATAAAATTTGGCATTGAAACAACAAATATTGGCATTGAAAACTGTTGAACTGAAGTATAAAACATAAACATTAAAAAGTAATAATCTCATAATCCTATGATATTATTTCATTTTGACATTTGTTTGCATTATGATGGGTTTTTCAGTGTCAATGTACATTTTTTTTTGATGTCCGTGTCTTTTCAGTGACAGTTTTTTTTTTTACGCTGTCAAGATTTTTACAATGTCACTGTTTTCAGTTTCAACTTTCTGTCACTGTTTTGGCGTAGGGAGGAGGGGCCTGAGGGGAGGGATAAAGGGGGCGTGGCTTACGGGTAACTTACAGAGGCTACTGGCGAGAGACCGCACCTCCAGACGAATCCTCCCAGAGTTGTTAAAACCGCATATCTGCAATGGCTTCCACACGTTCACCTGGAACCTCCAATTCTCAAGTAAGTCTGTTCATATCGGCCATTTTTTCACATAATAGGTTTCTAGGCAAATCACACACTCACTAAAAGGCTGGACGCATTCACTGACAAACTACATTAAAAGTTAACACTAAACCAGCCTGCTTCTGTGTGAAAAAATGGCAGGATTCCTATGGAGGTGCGGTCTCTCGCCAGTAGCCATGTAAATTCCACAAGCCACGCCTCTTTGTCCTTCCCCTCAGGCCCCTCCTCCCTACGCCAAAACAGTGACAGAAAGTTGAAACTGAAAACAGTGACATTGTAAAAATCTTGACAGCGTAAAAAAAAAAACTGTCTTTGAAAAGACAACGGACATCAAGAAAAAATTTACATTGACATTGAAAAACCTATCATGATGCAAACAAATGTCAAAGTGAAATAATATCAGAGGATTATGAGATATACTTTTTGATGTTGTGTTTTATACTTCAGTTCAACAGTTTTCAATGCTGATATTGTTGTTTCAATGCCAAATTTATTTTCAATACCACAGGTTATGTCACTGTTCTAGTCCATAGACCTAGAGCTGTTCTATTAGGGGCTAAGCCCCCCCCCCCCCCAGGTCTGATCCTAGACAAACCCCTGTGCTACTTCCTACTCCACTCCACTACACCCCAGATAGAAAGTCCAATATTTCAAGATAAAAAACCATCCTTATACTTCAAGATAAAAGTCCTATATTTCAAGATAAAAAGTCCTAATATTTCAAGATAGAAAGTCTTAATATTTCAAAAAGAACCTAATAGTCCTAATATTTCAAGATAGAAAGTCCTAATATTCAAGATAGAAAGTCTAATATTTCAAGATAGAAAGTCTCAATATTTCATAATGTTGTAATGTTTACTGAACTACAGACAGCTTTTGCTTTACTGCTCAAGGCTTGTTTCTGCAACAGCTCATTGAGAATCAGATACAACAAAAACTACTGAGGACATATTCTCCTTTGACATTGATGCAGTATTAAACGAGATCGCTACAATGTAAGTTACTGGGATAATTGTCCAGCTTGTATTTACGTTCATACAAGTGCTTGTTTAGCTGCTAACAGACTCAGATTAATATTCTAAGTGTCTGACAACATTATGGAAAGGATTTCTAAGGAGGTCGACCTTTCTGTTAAAGATTAAGATCTTTTCTAAAACATAAAAGTCCGCGAAATAGCGTTCGCTAAACCCACCAGACTCCATGTAAATAATCAGTGATTTTAGCATCGTAAAACACGGCTTCTAAAACCTCTCTTAGCACCGCTGGCTCTGGCTACATGGAGCCTGCGTGTGTTGGGTGTGCGAATATTGGCTACGTTTTGTCAGTTATTTCTTTCTTTCATTCCAATTTCGGGTCTGTCAGTCACAGTGAAAACCGGGGACATTTCCGGGGACAGATCCAGCCGGGGACAAGTAGCCAAAATCGGGGACTGTCCTCGGAAACCGGGGACGTCTGGTCACCCTAAGCTAAGCTTGACATTACGGAAGGCTCTTGTTAGCATCTTGTATGCTATTTGTCGCAAAGTGATGCATGCGCAACTCACTTCTTCAGTCGTTGCAAAGTGGCGCATGCGCAATTTAAATCTGCACCCGACTTACAAAATTGCGCAGTGACAGGGGACCGAAGAGGAAAAGTGCTTTGGGGCCTACTGTAGCGGTGCTGGTTGACTAGCAAGTACCTAAAGCCAGAGCTGGCTAATGCTAATGCTAGGTCTGTAACGTTAGCTAATTTTTTGGTGGGTAACATAAGATCACAAAATTGTTTAACACGCTCAGTTATTTTTAGTATGATTGTTTTGACCGTGGTTCACAACTCTGGGCTACCACAAATTGATCAGTAACATTACAGAATAGATAGACGACTAATGTAATATGATGGTAATTTAGCCAGCTAGCCCTGTTTGTCTGCCTCACTCTCCCTGCGCTGCAAGGCTTCAGTCGGGATAAGAGCTGACAACAGCCCCGGGGATACATCCACAGTTAGCCCTCAGCCAGCTAGCAACCATCCACCATCATTACAGACCCAGCCAGCCCAGTCAGCACTTAACTCCGGTGCTAAGAACGCTAACAACAGTTTATTAAACTGTCGGGAAACAGACGATAGACAGATGATAACTCTGGGAGTTGGAAGGGGTGTGTCATGATTCTGCCTTTTACTCTACAACACAGGTTTGTGGATCTGAGTGTTGTGATTTCGGTTTTATATTGTATATTGTTACAGCCCTAGTCTGTCCTTTATAAATCTTTTCTTTTGAAATGCATCAGTAGGAAACAGCTTGGATCCACATGTACAGTATTTCCTGTCAGATGCAGATCACAGAAATGCAATTTTGCTTGGGGTATTGTGTTTGAATCAGAATTAAACTTTTTGAAACATCTCTTTATTATTAAAGTAAGTCAAAACACAAAATAGAAACTCAATTTGTGGTGCCATTCTGCGACAGCAGATTTAGGGTTATCACCATTTTGGATGCAAGACGAGCAGCTTCCAGAAACAGCAAACAAAAGGGAAACTCAACAAACCTCCAAACTTTGCACCAGTGTTTGTGGGTTTGGTTGTGGCTGCCCTCTACCTCCTGATGTTTTCCATCACAGTGGCATTGTTGCCTTCAAATACAGGCTGCTCTAAAGGTCTCTGTCTGAAACTGTACAGCAGAGGTCACATGTCAGCAACCTCCTGATAGCATCCATTTTTTTAGTCTTCCTCCATTTTGTCTGGACATCCATTTGGGCTTGCACCTGCTGAGCACTGTTAGAGGACTGACATTCTGCTTCACCTCAAGGCCAATGTGGTTTCAACAAATTTTTGGATGACTCACTCACCTCTGCCTATTGACAGGTTCTTTGAAACAAAGTGTCTTTTAGCCAGACATTTCACTCCATTTTCCTATTTAAACTATTTAACCTCTGTCTAGATTTTAGTGCAGTGAATGTTGTAACTGGAAATATTGTATAGTTATATGAATAACAATTTGCTAGTGTGTATAAGCCAAAATCCACCCTTCAATTGTCAAATAGAAATTATTTTTATTATTAATATTGCTGAATATACCAGAACTATAACCACAGGGGATTTACTGTAATGCACAGGCTTTCCCAAGGGCCTGGACTTACAAAAGACTGCTGAACGTTGATAATAATGATGATAAGTGAGACCAGGAACAATTGCAAAAAATACCAAAGCAGTCCAGATTTTTTCCAAAAGGCTAAAAATGACAAAACAGCAGGTGCCAGTTGTGCAACTAAGCTACCAGACGACTAATGTTAGCATAGTGAATCAAGAGAGTGGCCAAGAAGACAATAGCTGTGTTCGAAACCGTTCCCTCATTCACCTACTCACTATTCCCTAAATGGGGTTTATTAAATAGAGAACTACATAGGAAACAAAGAAAGGAGATTTTGGACACTACAATGAAAACACATCATATTGCGTCAGTTGATGCGCCGATTATATTTGTGACAGAGGCGGGCGCGCCCTGCACCATGTAAACGAACCAAAACAAAAGTTACTTCTAATATGTCCCTGAAACAAACCGAGCACTCAGGAAGATAATAGAAGGTTGTATAAATGTTGCATGTTACATTTCCACTGTTTAGATTTTTTTCCTTTTCAGTTGTTGTGGTTGCTTCTGCTTCTTCTTCTCCTCTGGGAAAACACGACTGTGCTGCATTGTGGTATATGGGACTTAAATGTAGAATACATCATAATGTACACTCAAATTAGCTGTCCATTGTGGGTATTTTAGTGGACTACATGAATATAGTAAATTAAATTAATTCAAACACCCCTGAAAAATGTCAAACACACTACATGGTGCACTGTGTCCGTGATAGGAAACGGTTTTGAACGAAGCTAATAAGCAGATCTCAGACTGCTAATTGTGAAGAAGAGCACATGCTGGCACCACAAGAGCCCAGACATTGAGTCGGAAATAACTGAAACAAAATATTTTTAAACCTTTATTGTTTAAGCCCATATCATGAACCTATGATATCGTATGAAAATATATGCATACCAAAACGTATGATAGGCTATCCTACGAAATTAGGAGACCACTGGCTGGTCATGTGATGCCAGCTACAGTGGCTGGCTATGAGCTCCATGACGCTGAGCGGCAGTTGCTAGTTTTAGCGGATATTAGGGTCACATTTTGTCCACAAAACATGAGCATTGTGACGCAAAAACAACAAAAACAACAGATGAAATCAGGAAAAAGATCATGGTTTGGATTCAAACACATATTTCATGGGTGAAAGGCTTTTGTATTACCATGTTGGAAGCCAACAACTCTCTCTGGCTTGAAAGTCCTTTATGTTAACACCCACCCATCCACCCTGACCACCTCCCTTTTTATACAGTGGCCATCAATGTAACAAAAAAAACATGAAGTGCTTACGTAATGCTGACGTAGTGCCTAACTTTTCCTAGCTTTTTGAATGAATGGTTCATGAGAACAGGTTCTTTGTAGTCAAGCTCACCCTGTGAACTTGTGACTTAAATTGATAGAAACATGAACCTTGATGTCCGATTCATTTGACGCTGATTTTAAAGGCAAACACATTTAACCTTCTCCTTCTCCGACCTACTCGGCAAATAATTTGTTCAAGCATTTAAAAATGTACAAGCCAGTATTTTCATATTAATGTCATGTGCCTGGTCAATATCATGACATTATTATGCATTTTGCACATTTATTGAAGACATATATTACCTTTTCTTAAATAATTTTTATTGCGAGACCTAGGGACTCTTGCCCTGCTCTTCTCTCTTGAGAAATTCAATGTATGAGGACCTTTGAATGTATTATTAAACTGTGTGATGTATTGGGGTTACTGGGGCTCCAGAATTAAAAATATAAACTATGTTTACCCCAGTGAAAAACCTGCAGAATTCCTAGTCCCCACATATGATCAAACCTCATCACTCTAATCACTGCTTCTCGGCAATGCTTCGCATGAAGACCCTCCTGTGTGTCTTCAGCCTGATGTCCAGGTAAAAAATTACTTTTGAATACATGTTTCACTTTAACTTTGTAAGAATGGTGTGCTTCTGTTTTGTTTTTGTTTTTTTCAAAACTACTGTATCAATAAATATAATAAATGCAACGTTTGAAAAACGTTCTTATGATAAAAAAATAATTCATGGGAAATGGGAGAAAACAGGATAATAAAAAAACAGACGTTGTTTGGTTTAAATCTGCGTGACATTTCCTCTGATTTTATTTGTGACATGTATCATATCAAAGTACATCACATGTTGTACATGGCCTCACTTCTACAACAGGACTTCATAATATGGGAAAATGTCCCTTGAAAAGTCCATTGCTTCTAATTCCCCTGCAGCCAGCCGCTGTTCGCTCCATATCTGAACACATTGACCCCCCCATGAGGACCGCGCCTATCGTCTCAGCTGCATGTCACTCCAAGTCAATTAAAACTGGACTGGAAGGCTGGTCCAAAGGGACCAGAGACAAGAGTGACAGCTGAAGTAAGAGAGGGAGAGAGGGACGTAGAGGTGGATGAGAATAAAGAACAGGAGAAGTTAAGAAGAAAGTGATGGAGGATGAAAAAGATACAGTTGAGAGAGGAGGAGAGTGGAGACGGCGGGTGTGAATTCATGGAGAGTTGAGAGACTCTGTTCTTAGTTCGAACACACACTGATGTCTCAGTCTGCGCCATCAGAGAGGTCTTTCTCTGCTGGGGTAAAAACTGACCAGCTGCTGGGAAGGAAAAGGAGGGACAGGATGAACGGAGAGGATGGAGGGAAAGGATGAAGGGAAGGATGGAGAGATCTGAGATGGACACTGGAGGCAGAGCTGGCACTCAATCTTTCCTGGCCCTCTCTTTGCCCCGAATCTCTCCTTTCTCTGCCTTTAAGCCACTTCGCTCTCCCTATGCAGCTCCGTCTCTGTGCCTCAGTAATAAGGGTTGCCCTGATCCAAAACACAGTTCTTTGTGTATGTGGGACTCAGCCGGACAGATCACTGTGGGAAGGAGGAAGACACTCTGGACTTGCCAAATCCCTCTGATGAGCAGTCTTACCAGCTGTCATTTTCTCAGTGTTTAGTATTGAGTTTACCATGCTGGGAAACTTTTATATGTGTGTGCGTGTGTGTGTGTTTGTGTGTGAATGTGTGTGTGTGTGTGTGTGTGAATCTGTGTGTTTATTGGTAGTTAATTGTCATGTCTTAATGTTTTATACATCAGTAATACACTATTAATAACAACAACCTGAGGTTGGTTGATACATTTTGGTAATGTACTGTGTGTTTACTACAATAATAATTTTATTGTTGATGCTATGTAGATCAGTATTAAGCAATTAACAAGAAAACTTTCTATGTTGGCTTACATTGAGAAAATGATTATGAAATGGTGATCAGTTTCTTACTTCATAATACACCATCAAGTCTGTAGTTTTAAGTATTAATTAGCCATCAATAATAGGTTCTTTCACACTAAACAAAGATTTGCGGGAGATGGATATACATCAGCCTATGAGTGAATTGTTCACATCCTGCCATTGCAAATGTTATTAAGTTCAAGTTCAAGACCTTTATTTCTCCCCGAGGGGAGACTAATTTTGCTGCAGTAGCAAAGAAGATGACATACAGTACATGACAACAAAGACGACAACATTGATTAAAAATAAAAGATCCGACCAAATAAGTAAATAAATACCACAACATTAAAAGTTTGAATCCAAGTGTGCCTTTAGTACAGACGTTACTTATTCTTTACAGAGTTAAGCAGAGAGATAGCAGAAGGTAGGAAAGAGGAAAGAGAATTTACATCTAATTGTTTTGGCTGGTGGCTGACCAGTTATGTGGCTTATAACTAGTCTATAAAGAATAAATAAATAAATGTTAATAAAGCCAAAAGTTCCAACTTATAAACCTATACACTATGCTGTATTAGAAAGTGGTACCTAGTATGTATAGATGTGTACTGGACTGAACAAGCTTTTCTTGCTTCCTCTAAACGCCAACACATGAAAAACATGGATTGATGTCATGTTTTGAAAAGGACATTGTTGTGCTGCAAAGATATCAAGCCACTTACTGAGCTGAAAATGTCAAAAATGAACAGCCTGATGCTAAAATCCCGGGCAGCAGCAGCATTACGGTGTCAGTTTTGACAAAATGCAGATCTCCTCGAGGAACAACCTCGTTGTCATTTTGCTGGGCAATAATGGATGTATGGGCTGTTTGACCCTTTCACAAAAAACAAACTAATACATAGAATCATGTTTGCAGTATGCATTGTGGGAGTTTTTGTATCCCTCAAAAAACAGAGTAATACCTGAAAAGTATTATGCTGTCTCTGAGGATTGTGTGTGCAGATGGAATCCTGGGGGACAGCAAGCTTTCACTGGTACGGTCCATGCCAGCATCTCTCTCCCTGTCAATCTGGCTGAAGACAGACGCAGACTTCATAAACCTGTCTCACTCTCTACCACCTTTTCTCCATCTGTCTCTCTCACCCAAACAAAATCTCGCAACAGTCTTTCCGCATCACACTCACTCATTTCCAATTACCAGGCAGGTAGCTGCCGTTCCAAGACAATAGCTCACCAAACTTGATTACCTGTTCCCATGGAGCCGGTGGGACAACAGATGAAGTCTGAGGTATTGAATGTAGCGAGGGCTCATGTTGCTTAGAGACTGCCTCATTTATTAAGATGGGCACACACACATTTGTGTGGGGAGAGTTTTTAAGAACATGCAATTTAAGTGATTTCTCCTGAAAGTTATTTGTTCTGGTTTGCTATAGAATATGTGACATAAACTGAGAAACAAAACATGAAAAAAAAAACTTAATCAAGAAGCTTGGTGAGTATGTAATGTGCCCCTTCTGCAGGTGGCTTTGCAGAAATTATTTTCTTTCTGGTTTAAATGAACAAAAGGACACATTTGCAGAAAATATTAAGCATTGGTTTCGCTGCATGCACAGGCTGGTTGAATTCGTCACACATCAGCTTGCTAGTAGTGTTCCTCTGAAATCATCTTAAATATCACATGATTGCTCATTTCTCCTTTGTGGGAAAACATCTTCATACACTTTTCAAATTGTTAACGTCTCTGAAGAGACAAACTGTGTGAAACTAAAGCAAGCACACACACTGTGCAATGTGTTTGGTTTCAGGCTGTTACGTTCCCTGGGAATGGTGGACCCAAATAAAGAGAGTAGGCGGAAATCTTGTAGCTGTTGTAGGTTTATTCCAGAAAAAACAAAAAAAAGAAAATACCAAAAACTGAGTCCAGAAAGGAACAGGCAAAAAACTACTGGCAGAACCAACAGACAGGATCTCAAAACATAAAACTCCAAGACAAAAGGGGTTCTCCAAGCAGGTACTCACAAAACACACACACATGCATGCACAAGCACACGCACACGCACACGCACACGCACACGCACACGCACACGCACACGCACACACACACACACACACACACACACACACACACACACACACACACACACACACACACACACACACACACACACACACACACACACACACACACACACACACACACACACACTATTAACAATCTGACCAAGGACAAGGGGAACACAAAGACTAAATACATTCGGTAACGAGGAAACAAGAGTCATGTGACACAGAACACAGGAAGTAAAACTAGACACAAAAAAAATCAGAAAACCCAGACTGTCAAAATAAAACAGGAAACAGAACAGACACTAACGGAACGACACAAGACAGGAACTATAACCAGACAAGACAAGGGAGCAAACACGGACATGACAAAAAATCAGGCTAACAAATTAGGACAGGAAAACAGACTAGCACACTAAGACAAGACAAAACACCAAAACCATAACACAGGCAAGTTCACCTTCATTGTAAGAATATTGCCACCTGGATTCAGCATTGCCAGACAATCCCAATTTCTCAACAATACATTTGAGTTTTGGAAAGGATTTTAGACAAATTATAGTCCTCTTCAAAGTTTCAAACATATTCAGGTATGGGTTGAATGTAACTCAGCGTCAGTAGCCATGTGGCTGAGTTTCTATAGCAACATTCAGCACAATGATGAACTGCAAAACCACTCTGCGCCATTGCACACAGACACACTCTATCCTGCACAAACTCGCATGCATACACACACCTTTTTCATTTGTTCACACAAAGACACTCCAACACACCTGTCCACATAAACTTCAGACTCAGCAGGAAGAACAGACTGTATTTGATGACCTGAAGCACTGAAACAGCTTTCAGGGAAAAACAAAAAGCAACAGCAGAGTTTCTCGCTATAGAAGATGTGGGGTACATCCAGAAAGATACAGTAGTCAGTGGGTGGGGAGTGAAATAGACAGAAGGTGTGTTCTCTTTCTCCTCATTTAACAACACCATGATATGAGCCAACAGCTGAGATTTGAACAGAAGCAAAAAACACCATCTGCATCTGAGAAACACGTGTTTCTGTCATGCTCCCTGATATTAATTCTCTCACTGATAAGGATCAGGACAAGGACCGAATAACCAAAATTATGACCAATAAACACAGATTAGAATGATAAAAATGCACTTTTGTGGTCGGATGCAAACCTGCTACTGATCCGTTTCATTAATATTGATGCAAGTGATTCCACACAGGTTCTCTGCAGGAGCTCAAGGATATTCAGCTCTTACCTTTCCTATCAAATCAGTTGCACTTTGCACACACACACACACACACACACACACACACACACACACACACACACCCCCCATACATAAACAGAACAACAAAAACAAACGTCCTCATCTTTCAAATGTTTCCCAAATCCCATAATTACAATGCTCATCACAGTTTCTTTGTTCCTCCCTGTTAATCATGAATTATAATTGCTTCATTAATATTTTGAGGGGAGAAGGAACACATTCTAACTTGAAGTCTGCCTCTATTTCAAGGCCAACTGGCCTAAACACCAACCCCACTCTCTCCAGCTTCCTGTTCCACCTCACCTGTCAATCTGTGAGACTATGACAGCAATAAACCCAATAAACAGTGACTTTATCTGCTAGAGAATTTATAAATGGCTATTGACAATAACTTACAAACATGTTACACATACTCTATATCTATAGGTACTATACTGTATGTGTTATATACATTTTCTGATGGGTCCACATATATACAATACATATATATATATATATATATATATATATATATATATATATATATATATATATATATATATATATTATCTCAACAGTCAGCCCTTAGCCAGCTAACAGCCAGCCTGGTCAGCCCTTAACTCCGGTGCTAAGGAAACAGACCCAGGCACGCGAGTCAGAACAACGGCCACTCGTAACAATAGCTACACCTTTGTTAGTGTTACCGGTGCCCCCTCTTTCGCTTTTAGCCGTCTTTACAGTTAGTTAAACTTAACTGACAAAACAGGAATAAGGTACCAAAAGGACTACTAGTAATTTAAAGATGTGGCAGCACTGGATCTGGACGAGAAGGATAATTCTGCCTTCTCCCACTGCAACACAGGTTTGTGGAGCTGAGTGTCGGTTTTATTTTCCATATCGTTACAGCCCTAAGGCACATATATACACTATTGTATATGCCTGTATCTGTGTATGTGTATTTATAAATATACATTCAGTCAAGGCATAGTCTATATCAACTAAGTTTCACTTCTGGGATTGTACTTTTTAGGTCGGATGTCCCACACCTTTTGCTTTTATTGTGTTGTAATTCTAAACTCAAGTGGATTCATGAGGACTATGATTAACTGCTCCTCAGATCTCAGCAGGGTATCCACACAGCTAGTTAGATTATCTGTCCAATCTGAGGCACTGTTGCTCCATCTGGCGCTTAACACCGCCCAAGACGGTTGCGCTTGTTTTAAAGAAATGCCAATTAACCAAAGCCGGTTTTTCTCCCATCCTGGAATGCTGTTAGGACTAGCCAGACCCTCCTTTGCGGCGCTGTGGAGGAATGTGTGGCAATGCAAGACTAGTCAAGAGCTTACAAAAAATACCATCCTTGGTTGGATATTTGTTTTGTTTCTTTGCATGAGGTCCTGCTGATGCAACAGCTTGCACTCTCATTATTTCAGCAGACACATTTTCAAACCTTGGATAGAGTCACTAGATATTAAACTGAACAGCAGGAGCTGAAGACACATCATTCTGTGTGAAGGGCATGAGAGGTAAAAATGAATCACACTCTCGTGATTATCCTAAGATGCAGCTCCATTCCTCATATGTATGGAGGGGGGGAAAGGGGGGGAATCTGCAGGAGGGCTTTGAACATTCAACACAAATGCTCAAAATAAGTGAACCGTGCAGCACTTAAAAGGGAACTATACAGTTTTGCCTAAACAGCTTCAAAGTCATTGGAATAGTTAAATGACTTTTTTTCAGGTTGAGTGGTGGTCATCTTGCCTCCCCCTAGCCCTGGCCTCGGCGTCAGGAAGTGTTGCATGATATCAGGTCTCGTGATTTAAAAATTGCTTGACGGCACTGCACACATGAACCGTCAAGCTATAAGAATAAGGTAATCATTGTGGAGTTGTTCACACTATTGTCATGGCCAGTAAAAAAGAAGCAGAAAACTAGAAAAGCATTGGCGAAGGAACAGAGAAAGAGGAAACGGCAGACTGACCGAGCAATGAGTCAGACAGAAGTAAATAGAGAGCTGCGTTTTCCGAATGGTGAAAACTGAGACACACATAAGCCTGCAAATCCGATGCTGACCTAGCGTTCTTGCTGTTGCACTTGTAAGTATCTTTGGAATAAACTCTGTTTACTATATGGAATTTTTCTTCTTTTTTATTGTAATCTCAGGATGTTTGCTATTGTCCGTAATGTTTTTACTGATTGCTGTCTGTTGCGGGCTTACTAGCTGTCTGCTGCGGTGGACATGGCTCTATGTGTTTGCTGGCTTCTTTGAAAAACAAATCCACATGACCAGAGGGAGAAGATGGGAGGGGGAGGAGTCGCCAACAAGTTTTTACCATGGTGTTTCCAAATATCTATTCCCAAGCTGTAGGGGGAGCTCTATAGAGAAAACTGTGAGCAAAAAGGCAGAAAACAGCAAAGAAAGTTCACAAACTGTATAGCGCCCCTTTAAATAATGTTGAACGTGAGTTCTATTATGTCTCCCGTAATTGCTCTTTATTTCCCACAGTGACCAGTTTCTCACTGGTCTTTAAAGGGCACTGAAGGACTGCTGGGAACTGTGCTTTTCTAAAGGACACCTCACACTTTTGTCTCCATTGCCATCATAAACTGCACAACTCTTCTCGACAAAGAAATTAATATCACTCTCTAAGACCACGTTTACACGCTATTTTCATAAACATTGTGCACACCTGCCAGTTTTCAGAAAAGTGTTCAGTTACACATGTATATATGCCATCAATGCCGTCAAGAGCATTCCAAACCTGTAGGTGGCAGTGGAACGAGAAGCTGAAGCCAACGTTTGCCAATTTAGAATCCCAAAAACAGCAACAACAGCAACAAATCACTTCTTCTCTCTTCTCTTCCTTACTTCCTCGGCTGCCTGACCACCATTTGTCTCTGTTGACATGCAAACGTGCAAACGAAGATTACAAAAATCTACACCCTGGCCAGAGTTTTTTGAAAGACCTGTTTTCAAAGGTAAATTCTCCATTTGTGTGTAAAAGAAGGGCAGAAATGAAGGGAAATGTCTCAATTTTTCAATATAACCAATGCACGTGTAATCAGGGCATAAGAGAGACGTGAGCCTGCTCTTATTGACCTTTGACTTTTGCTTTGACAGTGTGTGCCATGGTGCTGCCTATGCCCTGCACTGCAATGACAGACCACCACTGAATGCCAGAAGGCACACAACCTGACAACTTCTCTCACTAGCTTTGCACCTCGGCTTGTGTGAAACAGCAGTAAGTCCAACGTGGGAGGTTAAAAGCAAGCATTTTTGTACCCGTTGGGCACTCAGAAGCAAACCATCTGCAAACATCTATACATATTGATGCAAATTTATATAATGTTTTGCAAGACTGGTAAAATAACATTTAAAAATGGCTTGTTCAGGTTACTTATTTTTTAGTCTCACATTGCCAGACCTATCTCCAGAGATACATTTTGGGATATGTGAAAAAGTGCTCTGGGTTGTTTGCATTTCTTTAAACCAATCACAACCCTCCCCCCTTGAAAGAAGCAAGCAGGCCTGCCTTATTGCATGGTCCAAACATG
Source organism: Etheostoma spectabile (assembly GCF_008692095.1). Taxonomy (NCBI): domain Eukaryota; kingdom Metazoa; phylum Chordata; class Actinopteri; order Perciformes; family Percidae; genus Etheostoma; species Etheostoma spectabile. The sequence goes on from NC_045740.1 coordinate 12,986,218, forward strand.
TTTCAAAACCTTCCGTTTTCAGTGAGGAGCTTGCTAGCTTGTTGTTGTTTCCCGGAGCGAACACAGTTTCAGAAAGGCAATACACGGAAGGCGAAGGACATGTCAGGCAATTATCCTGGAAATGCACTTCTATTCATCAAGACTACTTATTTTTTAAAGTAAACTTTCACAAACTGTTTTATATTTCTTTTTCTTTTGACAAATATTTTACACCACACATGGTTTTGAAAAATAGAAATTGTGAAACCACCATATGTGTTCACTGAAAGTTAAAAAGGGAAGTTTTAAAGATGGAATTTTTTCTTTTACTCACTATGTGTGACAAGCACCCACTAATTGTCACAAATAACACTGTTTTGCCTTTGACTAAAATCACGGAATTATGACCCTGAAAATGACATTACTCGACATTCATTGAGTGAAGTCATCCCAGAGGACACGGCTTCAGGCCCACCAAGCAGGCAGGCAGGTTGCCTTCCATATGGCTGTGGAGTGTGATGATGCACATGGAGACTGGAGTCAAACTCCAGGCTTTGCAGGTCAAGGTGTCAGATGCTCAGGGTGGGGAGAATATCTTATTCCAACTTGTATTTATTCAGGTTTTCACACATGGATTTTGCACAATGCCCTTCTTCACATTCATGCTGTTCAAATCAGGAGCTGTCTGGAAGAACCAGAAGCTCTTACTGCCAAGTCACGGAGTGAGTGGAGGTTAGGGTAACAGTATGTTACGGTGGCCGGTGCCATGCGACTCAAGAAAACACATGCAATTAGACAAAACACAAGCAAATCAAGAAAACTTCTTCATTAATTTGACAACACATGCGCAGCATTTAGAAAATATGCTGCAAATACAGAACACAACCAAATACACAAACACGCTCGTAGAAGTAAAGGTTTCCGGAAATATGAATAACGAAGTAAAGTATGGATATGTTAAAATTCTACTTAAGTACGGTAGGAAAGTATTTGTACTTTGTTACATGACAACACTGCATTATAGGACAGCATTTCATTTAAACTGCCACTGGTTTTAGCACTCAAAGAGACACTGCAGAGTTTAGCAATTATTTTTCATCAGTAATTAGTCAGAAAGTCCAGATGTTTGCAGGAAGGCCTCTGAAAGGCTTTATTAAATGACCATGACTTTACATGTTGTTGCCCATTTAGCATTGGTATTTGTATTTTGTGTTATTCATATTTCATATACAATGAAACACATAGCAGACCCTGAAATTAGCTTGAGTTGTTTAATTGTGTGTGCAAAATTAGCAAACCACTTGCAAAACCACTGTTATGTGGTATTTCAAAGAAAATCCGTCTGATTTATTTTTTACTATCATTTTGTATTCATGTTGTTTGTCTGGTTTCTATAGACAAAAGATCTATTTAATTATGGGATGTTGGTGTTTTTTTAAATGTATTTGTTTATTTTTTAAATTGGAATGCAATTTTAGTTGTCGTAAACAAGACAAGAATGTAATGTGATTTTATCAAGTGCACCTGAATTTGTATTAGTATTAATGGCATGCTAGCTATTGTTTTTTTAAAAGAGCCTATTGTAACATCTGGCCAGGGACTGCAGATGAAAACTAGCCTTTTGGCTATTTCTTGCATATCCACAGACATGTTCATTAGCATTCACTGACAAATAAATATTAAATTTGATTAAATCTACTGTTCTGTATGATATTTTGACTGTGCTGAAACGTTTTTACCTAATCAACAACTTGGCTTTTCCATAGCTTAGTGTTAAAATGAAGCATTTCACTTTGATCACTGAGACCTTATGCCCAGGTTGGCCCAACCTTTTAAATTAGTTGGAGCAGACAGTGTTGAGCAAAAAATACTCAGACAGACTTGTAAATAGTTGAATGTCTTCTCAGCTTTTGTTTATTCTGTTGCTTCCTGTAACCGTAACTCTGGTCAGAGACTCATTCTGGTCTAAGAGATTTCTACAGCTTCTTGTGAACTTCTGTATCCACTGAACCAGCCACTGAATTGTATCTGAGAAAACTTCTTTTTCCACAATGCAAAAGGGCTTATACAAAGTCTGTGCACATTGTAAAAACCATGCAGGAACAAATTTCTGCACAAACACCTGCTATTGATAAGAATCTTACTTGCTGACCTTTAATAAAACATATTTTTCTATTGTAATTGTTCTTTTCAACAACAACAACTCTCTCTGTTGAGTGTTTATCAGTTTGACTCTTCCCTCCCTCAGACTTTTCTTCTCAATAAATCCATCAGTAAAAACCTTTTTCTAAAAGCTTCTCTTTCTCTCTCATCTCGGTTGTTCTTTGGCGGCTCAGACTCGGTCTCATTTCTATCAGCTCATTGGCCAACTCTCTGAAAGTCTGTCTCCCAGAATATTTCACATTGTTATTTCATCAGCTGTACTAGTGGCTTTCTCACAGCCCGCAGTGTGAAAAAAATCTATACACTGAGCATAACTAAGGCATTATGCTGGTCCATGGGTAAATGATTGTTGCCAGCTAAACACTTTGGTGTTTGGAGATTTACTGCATTATTAGTTTGTTTCAAGAGATGTGATGGAAAACCAGTCTAACTAGTTTGGCAAATTGGTCCTTGATTCTGGCCCAGATCGCAATCACTGTTTTAAATCATGACAAATGAGCTTGTAAAGGGGGGACCTGGTTGAAGCTGAAAGCATGGGCACATACACACACATAGACACGCACACAGACACTCAGACTCCTCCAACCCCTCTGCATCTGGCACAGTTAAATGTTCACAGTGGAGAAGCTAGAGGGAGCTGTGGGTGTTTATTATCCACGATCAGACTTCCTTTCTCTTTCACAACACTCACACACACACACACACACACACACACACACACACACACACACACACACACACACACACACACACACACACACACACACACACACACACACACACACACACAGAGACCCGAACATGCACAGGTGAAGTATTAATATCTCATGAGTGGCTCACAGATTGGAATCAACCCAGGTTGCTCTGACATGTAAAATGCAGTGTCTGTAGTCAGCTGTTGGGACACAGAACAGAACTAAGAGGAAGCTTTTAAGTTCACTGCTCAGCTGGATCAAACCAATGGAATGAGACATTATACCAACAGCCCAAAGCAGGGAGTGGGTTGCTCACTCTGGAGTGATGTATTAAGGTTTTACGCATGCAGCGCCCTTGCCTGAGGTTTTGAAGGAAAACCCTCAGCGCTTTTGTTTCAGAAGGTGACTGACAGTATGGCTTAGTTCAGAAGTAACTTAATGGTATTCTGAGTTCATATTAATGGAATTTCAATCTTTAGTCAAATCATTACATGTTAGGCAAAATAAATTTACAATGCATAATCCAGTGTTCTCTCATTTCAAACAGCACGACAGAGCAAACAAGTCTGTTTGGTCAGGTTTGATTTGTTTCTTTGTTATATTTTGGGGCAGGTTGCAACATGATACAGAAAAATCTGAAATGCAAATCCATTTTGTTTCACAGTTTCACAGCTGAAATGGATGAATCTTACCATTCCCAGCCATCACCATTGCAAAGATGAAATGGTGTGAGCCTCTTTGGGAGCTAGTTGCTCTCCAAAGAAAGTGCCACCAAGGTTCCTCTATCCAGATAAAAATAAAGGATGAACCAAACGGCTACAGGCTTTGGCCATTGTCCTAATGGTACACGCCTACTCACCAACTGTCATTGCTGATGGAAACCACAGAATGTTTCCATCAGAATGTGAAAAAATGCAAGAGACCGACCATACATTAACCCTCCCTGTTCCCTGTATGTAGGCCTGCTGCATGTACCTGCAATCAATCACTTTACCTTAAACATTACCTTGGCCTAGATCATATCATTTCTATGTCAACTTTCACACATTCAGTACAGAATCTGCTGTGTGTTTTTTTGCATCATTTCACCGCTGTGTCTCTTGTACACAAAGCTTATTTGAACAACAAAGTGTGATTTTCACAGGACACAATTTTACTATCCTTTCATTAGAGGGCATTCTGCCTGTTGGATTACTTCATTGCAAACATAAACAGTTTGAGAAAAGGACATGAATAGACATTATGCCGTCCAAATTACAGGGTAACAGATATCATCTATAGCATCATTTTGACAACATCAATTTTGTGAACAAGTAAACATAAAAATAATATTTATAACTGAATGGTGCTGCCCATTGCATTTGAATAGCATGAGGATTTTAATGTGATTTTAACTACAATTGTGCTGATGCTATGGTGTTGCTTGACGCTTCACGTAATTCTATGAGAAAATTTGTCATTTTTAATATAATAGATTAAAAATGGTTATAATGATAAAATCAATGCTGCTATGCTGAATTTATGTTTTAATGAAAGTATCGAGATCTACAAGCCCGCAAGACAATTTCACATTCATCCATTCTGGTCTCCCAATTATTTTCCCACTTGCATTTTTTTCCAATGTTAAATTAACCAACATAAACCCCAAAAAATATTGTATTGTAGATTTTGTATTTTGTATTCTTTTCTGTTACACAGAAATGTTGTCCCCCCCCAGAACAATCTGGCCAAGGATCCCAAGCTACTTAGAGGCCTTGTTTTACGATGTGTTACCACCTGCCAATGCATATTTAGACGTGTAAACTGCATGCCCTGTACATCAATACACAGGTTGTGTGAATCGGGTCATTTGAGCTCATGTGGGGTAATGTCAACATACTGCATAATTAAACAAACTTTTACAGGCCATGTTGGCAGAATGATGAAAGCTTCTCAGCCTAAACCTACCATTTGGTTTTTTATTTTGGTTTGGTAAATATAAAAGTATGTGTACTGGCCCACTATGTGAGAGAGACTAAAGTTTATTTTTACATGTGTGGGCAGGTGTGGATTTAGAAATTCATCAGGTCAGGCCTTTGGCAGGTTGATAACAGCAAAATCAGCGGCGACCAGCGTCCACAGCCTACAACTTATTGATCAATTACACACTCAAATATATAAATATATCAGCACCTACAATTTCATACCCATGCAAGATGGTTGATAATCTGTGATGTAGAACTATATTTAGAATTTTAAAGAAGTTTCCTTTATTCAAACAATGAGACTTGCAGCATTAAAAAAAGCCTGTTTGCTTCATGTATTATCTCTTAACAGATTGCTGCATGAGGCAGTAAATATGACACTTTGCAATTTAAATGACTGTGACCGTGAATCCATTGAATAGTTTATACAGGTGCAGCATATATCAAGGGCATTGACATATCTCTTACATTGTGCTGTTAACATTCCCAACCATCACCACTGCAGAGACTGGAAGCAGTTTTAACCTGTCTGCAAGAAACTCCAAGGCCTCATCACTCTCACAGATGTTTAGAGATGATCTGGTAACTCTAGCATGCAGATTACTGACCTTAAGCACACTGAAACATATTCAGATTGTACAATTCTTTGCAAATACAACATGGATAAGACTGCACAATATAGAGCTATGGTGTCATGGTTGTTAGAAAAATCAACTTAGTGGCACCAAATAGGACATTGTTGCTTAAAGCTTTAGGGCTTAACTTTTCTTTATATTAATGAACGTCTGTTTCATTCAAGCCAAATTAGGTAGTACAAAGCTAATAGAGACTAACAGCTCCATAAAGCTCTCTCTGCATTTCTCAGTATGGCTATGTTAAGAAAATTGTATTGTCCGGCGACTTTTGCACGCAGAAAATCAAGCAAAGATAATTACCTTTTCTGAAGAGTCCATCATGCATCCTCCTTGGCTACTGGCACCTGCATGGAGGAGGGGTGGGGGTGGTGCACAACCACGTGAGGCTTGTATTGACAGTTTTTTTGTTATTAATAGAATTCCTCATGAAACAGACAGAATCTGCGCACTATAACTTTAAACTTTTGTGGTCATAAAAGGGCAGACATAAGGCTCTCAGTTTAAGAAAGGCAAGTGCGTCTGAAGAGCAGAGAGATCATTCATCACCCTGAGATACAACCCTGCTCTTAAAATCTCCACGCTCTTTTCAAATAAAAAAAATGGACAACAAGATAGGTGTGTGCTTTTGGTACATGGTGCTGTGTGCTGCACCATGTGCCAAAAGAGCAAAATCATTATGGTTTTTGCTGAAAGGGACTAAAGGCAGCTCGCTATTGAAGCACCATCAGAAAGCAGACCGTAGTTAGAGCAGGGAGAGCTATTTGTTTTATTTATCCACACAGCTCGCAGCCATTCATCATACAGAGAAGGCTGAACAACTATAAATGCCCTTTCAATAACACAGAGGACTGGACTGCCACAACAACCGCACAGACGGCATACTTTTATGTGTGTTAAATAGAAACAACATTGTACAGCAGCAATACTGTACACATACATGCAGGCAGACACACACACACGCACGTTTCCTTTCCAAAGGCCAATCACCTTGGTGACATTGAGCTCTCCAACCCCCACCCCCCTCCTTTGTCCAGCTCCATTTCCCTCAGACCTGAGGGTTCATGCGGTCAGAACAATTGAACAAGCTAGAAGAAACATCTTGTGCTGCTATTTAGCAGTGATGTCAAGTCATGGACCAAGGTAATAGAAAAACTTGAGAGGTGCTAACAGCCAATAATATAACGTTAGTGCCCTGCCGAGGGCTGCAAAGGCAAACTCAGAAATTCATTTCTTGCAGCTCAAGCTGCTAGCTTCAGCACTGGCGTGCTTCATTTGCTATGATGCCAAAGCTGGTGTGTTTTCACTCCAGCTTAACCTGGACTTGCACCTTCTTTCCCGGGCTAATTTCAGAACCTTTGAGGCAACACAGAAGAGGAAATTGTTCTGAAGTAAATAAGTCACGTCGCATCAGCGGTGCAGTAATGTGTTCTTAATGACCGTCTAAAATGAGAAATCCTCTTGTATTGAGCTGAGGTAATTAATAATAGAAAAAAAAAAACTGACAATGAGCAGCAAAACAATATGGGGTGTGCTAACGAGTCTGCAATATAGATTTATGGTGATATATTCCTATGGGGGCTCCAAGTTGTGTTCTTTGACACCAAAACATGTCATTAAAAATTATGCTTTTCTGTTTACTTTTCCTTACAACTGAAACTTGATCAAGTTATTGAGATGCGTGTGAAAGATGAATACGTGCAATCAATAAAGGCAGATGAAAGTATGTGGATCATATTTTGTCTTTGGAACAATATAGTATTAAAAAAAAGATCTCCTGGTTATTAAACCGCATGTTTTAGTTGCAATTTTTTTTTCATATGATCAATGTTACATTTAAACCTAAGGGGCGGAGGTAAACAGCAAAGGCAACATCCGAGAGGACTGCTGATCTCAACCTTTGTCTTGATCATGGGGGTCAAATGTACCCAAATAAGGTTTAGCTGACAAAATCTTTGTATAAATAAATGAATACAAGGATGTCAATACTTCCTTTGTTTGTTTGCACTGAATGGTTTCTAAGGCCACTGAAATCTTTAAGATCAGCAGTTAGTTTTACAAGGATGTTGGCTTTGATGTGACCTTTGCATGGCTTGGCCGTAGACCTACTGTATTTTATGCACTCTGGTTTGTTTTCATGCTCTCCTTCTGCCTGCTCCTGAACTTTACATCTGCAGCAGTGCTGCCTTGCATTAAGCCCATGAAACACAGGTACAATATGAAGTCCATGTGAGATGTCGTTTTTGAAAAGACAACACATTTAAAACATACTCAAAATCCTAATAATAATCAGTTTTTTTTTTTTTTTTTAATTTCATGGAGACTCTAGTCCAAAACAAATTTTGGACTAGAGTCTCCATGAGTGCTTTGTGGATTGTACAAAAGCTGGGAACAATTTTCTTTGCTTTGAATTTTACAGAACATAAACATATAAAGACTGATAGTAGAATAAAGACTGTTTATGGTAATTGCTTAAATCCTTTTTTGCTGTGAGTGATATTCAGTGTGTCTATCATAATAATGTGAACCATTGTAAATTCGCAGACCCGGTGTGAACACGAAAGTTGCCCCATGTCAGTAAAGTGTGTGTGTTATGATGCAGTTAACATCCCGACCAAACTGTACATGTCATACAGTACATTTGCCTAAAACCTCCCATGTCAGCTGGTGCTGCTGCGTGTGCGTGACAGCTGACATAGGCGGGTTGAGTCACTGACAGCTTGTGCCATGACTAACGTCACCCAACTAACTAAAACTAGAAGCCATTTAACCCTTTTCTGCCGTTCGTTTCCTCTTCAGCACCAGCCTACTCTACAATCTTTCAGTTATGCAGCGTCACACAATAGATTCCACTTAAAGCCGTGGCCTTCAATTGATTGCCACTGGAGCAACTGGGGGTTAAGTGCCCTGATAAAGGGCACCTTGTTGAAAGACACTGAGGAGAGAAAAACTTTACCCACATTCTCTCCATCCCCGTTGCATTTGGAAACAGTTGCCTCGAGGTTTCACGCCAACTATTTTTTTTTCTATTTCAACATTTAGACAATTGTCAAACAATTGGTTGAAGTTCCCATTGAGTAACTGCTACCTTTACCACGCCTCCTTTTGCTGTTATACATTATAAATCTTCCATGCCAAGCAAATTACATGAGTTATTTAGCGATAAAGTTTTGTTAATTACCTTTCTCTTGTGTTACTTTTGATAAACCCTAAAAAAAACATGTCTGGATCAAGTCAGGAAAAATCTGAAATGTTGCCCTTTTCTTATAGCAACAGGACTAAGTATAGTGTTTCTGTATTGAAAATCCTGCTGTGTAATGTACCATCAAAATATAGAAACCAGATGTGTAATGTTATTGCTAACCCTCATATTAGGGGATGGCAGTGTTTGTGTACACAAAACTTAACCGACACAAAATAGTGTAAAATGCAATTATTATTTATCAGCCAGACAGTGTCATGAAATGTGATTGGACAACTGTTTGTGTACTGGGACTATGTTAGTTCCCCCTAAATAAAGTGAATTTTGCAAAACAACAAATTATAAGCTGTCAAAATGCAGATTTTCATCCAGTTTGTCATTGGTTAGGACTAAATCTATTCTCATTCCATTTCAAAACATTGTACTCAGACATGCCATATGTAATTGTTAATTTAACTTGTTGTCCAATGAGTATAAAACACCTATATTTTTTTAGCAGTGAGGTGCTCAGCAGTTATCAGACTTACTCTCTCACTCTCAGAAGGAGGCTAAATGCTTGGTATTTTCTGACTAAATAGGACAGAAAATCAATGCAAAACAAAAATGACCAAACTACATGATAGCTTGCCAGCTAGCTCAGACAGACAACAAGGGCCTGTTGCACGAAACTAGGATAAGGGATTAAGCCGGGATATTCAAGTTATTCTGGATGAATTTAGCTTGGACTTGGTTGCACGAAACCAGATTGAATTAAGCCCAGCCAAGTAACCATGGATTTTCTTTGCGGCTGCCTGGCCCAGAGCAGGCTAACACCAGGCTAAGATTAATCCTAGAGTCTCATGTGTCAAATCAGCTGCCGTCTGATCCGAAATAAACGTGTTTAACAGTTTTTCAGTTGTCTCTTCGCATGTGTTCTGCTTATTTTTTGAACATGCATAGCCTACTTGTCACTTTTGTTTTCGCAAGTTTGATTTAAACCCTACTACAGTTGTTTAGATGTTAGAAATGGTTGCACTGGCACCCAGATGCGGAGTGGGACTTTTCCCGATGGGACGGTAGTGTGTCGAGGCTGCCTGGCGTGCGGCCGCTGCCCGGTGGCCGGTGGCCGCCGCTGCCCGGTGGCTGCTGCCCGGTGGCTGCTGCCCGGTGCCCGGTGCCCGGTGGCCAGTGGCTTTTGCCTGCCAGCAGACTTGCGAGTTGTGTCAGTGTCCACTCTCTCTGTAAAAGTAGAGATGAGCAGCGCAGCGTCCGTGGTCTCAGCTTCAGGTTTATACAGGACGCGCTCCGGAGATTAAGTGTGTGTGACGATATTAATGTAGCGATATTCCAGATGATATTAATGGCAGACTGGTCAGAGACCAATACATTCATGATTTAATTTTCTTGTTGCTTGTCCTTCTCTAATAAAGGGTAGTTTGTGTTACTCCTTAATAAGTGGGCCTATTGTTTTTTATTATGGCTTACATTGGTTTCATAACCTTCTCAATAAGTCTCACATCACCGGACTAATAACGTGGTCTATGTACAGCACGTATGTAGTGGAGTTATCATTCATCACACCGGGAACACCACAATGCTTCTTAATCTTTTTATTTTGGTGCGTTCACTTGTCAGAAGAATAAAAAAACATGAATATTGTTTTACAATAGGTTCACAGCGGGTTGAAGTCATTTACTTTTTCTAGTGTTGGTCCCTTTTTGATTGTTCTGTATGAACATTAATTGTACAAAAATAGATATAGCTTATAGAGATTTGTGCATGGTTAAACATGTTCTCACGTTGTAAAAAGGGTTTGAAATTAAGCCTAAAGTCCGTAGGGTCCATTTCCCGAGGAACATTAGTTCCCTCTGCTCACTTTTGAGGCAAATGCTAGACTGATCAGTCGGGTCCGCTATGTTGGGCTTTTTTTCTCCTTTTGATAGAGCCTTATTTCCCTTTTTGCTATTCTTCCCCTCCCGTTTTTTTCCATTAGAAGCTGCTGCTCATTTGGTGAAACATTTGGCGCATGCGTCTTCTCATCTCTGCATCAGTAAATCTGTGATCATAACGTGGTTCATTTGAGAAAGCCGTGAACGTGCACTATCTCAGCTATCTACACCTGCTTGACATAGCTCCACCTGTTCATCCTGGCTCGGCAAACGTGCAACCGATTAAGCCGCGATGAGCAGGTCACACTAAGTCAAGCTGCGCTTTTTCACTTATCCTGGATATCTTTATTCTACTTTCGTGCAACAGGCCCCAGAACACACTCTACTTACTGCAACACTTAAATAGGCGGTCCTTTTAAAATCAGTTAGTGCTCCGCCCACTCTTCCTCTGCTGTGACACAACACCTGCTGCTGGTGGTTATGTAGCATTTTGTGTTGTTTAAGCTACAGCTCACCTGCCCACAGTATAAAAATGTTGCTTCAGGATGGATTAGTGGAGGAATATTCACTGGTTTTGGTTGGTGCTTCTCTTCAGAAAGGCAAGTGCTCATTTCTTGCTGTTTGCTGCTAACTGGCATAGTGTGAGTTGTGTCTAAGCTTTGGTCAGGCCTTGTTTGTGTTCTTGACAATATGGCTGCCAACATGGCTGCTTTGGTGTTTTACGCTTGTTTGGTGCTTGACGTGAACGTCTGCTGCTGTCATCTATATGAAGTATTTTCAGGGTATTGATTGTTAATCTCTTTGTTGTAGTGGCTGAGCTTATTTTTTTGTTGGTGGTTGTGCTTTGATACTGTCATTTTTTTGTTGTTGTTGTTGTTGCCTGTTTTGTGCTTTTCTGCTGGCTGTTTTGCTTTGACTGCTTTGCGACTTGTTTGTTTATGTTGTAGTGAAATATGAATACTGATTTTGGAGTTGTATGTATGTATGCTATTGGCTTAATTGGTCTTTCAATCTATCTATCCCTCCTTCCCTCATGGTTGTTGCCTTTTTGTGGGTGCTATTGTTGCAGACAGGTCTTCAGTAGAGGATTTGAGTTTGTTAGGATCCCCATTAGTTGATACAGAACATCCGCTATTCTTCCGGGGGTCCACACAAAACACTACAACAAACACATATACAAATAAGACCAGTATAACTAACATATTCCTCACAGCTATACATATTCCATCTTTTTATTGCGTTTTAGTCTACGTATATAAATATTCCCATACACACACAAAGTACAAAAGTAATTGCAACTTATGGTTAGTCTTAGGGCGCTCAGGTGTGTGTGTGTGTGTGTGTGTGTGTGTGTGTGTGTGTGTGTGTGTGTGTGGTGTGTTGGTGTGTGTGTGTGTGTGTGTGTGTGTGTGTGTGTGTGTGTGTGTGTGTTTTATTTTTTAAATTTTTTTTATAAATAAATTTGATTTATTGTGCGCTTTAGCAATCTCAGCCATAAGAGTTCCGTGCAACCATCCCTCAATACATTACTGTACAGTGCATTGATTGTGTTCAGGTTCTAGGAACTTAAGTAAAGACCCCTGGTGGCATGTCTGGTGAGATATTATGTGTGTTAGAGCTAAATATAAGTATACTACACAAACAATTAGGACGCTTCAATTCAATAATGTTTCTCAACTTTAAGCCAGGAAAGATTGACATGTAATTTACATTAGATCTAAGTGGGCATTGAAGGGCCAGACAAGCTGCTCTGTTTTGGACCAGATGTAGTTTTCCTGAATCTTTTTTTGCCGCACCTGACCATATAACTGGGCAGTAGTCTAGATTTGATAAAACTAAAGTCTGCAGGACTAGTTTGGTCAGGTGTGGTGTTGGAAAAGCAGAGCACCTTTTTAAAACGGATATATTCTTCCCCATCTTAAGAAGGGAATCTATATGCCTTGTCCACAACAGTTACAATGTACAATGACACCAAGAAGCTTTGTTTCTTCTGCTTGCTCAACAGCTACATTATTCAAGGTATACCATATTGGCTTTAAGACATGTAATCTTGTATGCAGCACATTTACATCGTTATTTCCCCGTAATATTGCCTTCATAAAGTAGCTTTTGGCACAAACAATGTAGGTTATGTTCACATTTTCTCCTCCCACTTCTTATTCAGCCAAGAATAAAAAGCATCTCTCTCAAAGCAATGAGTTTATTTATTGCTATAACATCGTCAATCTTAAGCCTAAATCCGTGTACTGATGATAACCTTGGCTTTGTTCATACAGTGCTTTTGTGCTTCACAATATGGCTGCTGGCCCTTTCTTTGTTGTTTGGTGCTTGTCTTCTAAATGCTAATTTCTGCTTCTGTTGTCTTCTACTTGCAAAATCCTATTTGCAGCAGTTATAAGAGTGCGGCATTGTTTTGGCGGTTGTCGAACTTGTATGATGTGCTACCAGATTTTTGCCTGCTTAATGTTGCCATTATTAGTACTATACAAAGGTAGGCCTCATATTCTAACAGTGTGTGGGGGGGTGGGGGTGTGTGTGGTGTGTGGGAGCCCTACTTTAGTGTTTTAAGCTTGCTTTGTGCTTCTCTGCTGGCTGCTGTAGCCATTTTTGTGTAAAATTTATTTCACTTTTGGCTTGTTGTCTGACTTGTATTATGATGATTTCATGCTGCTGATTTATGTTCTCGTGAAATTTGAATGCTCATGTTGAGCATTTTGGACGACACCTTGTTGATATGACTGTAATCTTGTTTCCATGAAATATTTGCTTTTTATGTGACGCTCAAAATGGCTTTTGTCAAAAACAAGGTAGGTGGTCATGTTCACATATATTTCACTGGAGGAATAATGGTCAGCCATTTGCCTCAAAGGCAGCTTCAAGCCAGAAGCTGAGGTTTCAGTGTGAAATCTTCAGCTTGGGACCTCCAGTGTCACTTTGGAAAGCGATTACTTGGATATCACCACTTCACAAAGGTAAGTGCCTAATTTACTGCTTTTGCCAAAATGTATATCATAAGTGGATATCTTGGCTTTTTTTCCCGGTTTGTGCACTTGACAGTATTGGCTGGTATTAAATGGCTGTCTTGTGCTTGTTTGCTGGCTGATAATTTCTGCTGCTGCATCTACCTGTATGTGCAACTGTGCTTGATTTGCATTTTGTTGCTTTCATGTTAATGATGAATTTATTTTAACCAGAAACAAAGCTTGTTTTTTTTCTTTTTTTTCTTTCATTGTTACTTTGTCCTAATTTCTTTAAAGAATACGAAATTCAGGCAGCAGGTGACAATTCAAAATATAATGCAGCAAGGCCCCCAGGCTTTCTATATTGCTTTCAAAAGTAAAATGCAACATACATATGTACAGGGAACCTAATATTTAGAGACATGTCCTCTGCGTCCTCTCTGAAACCTACATCCATGTATGTGAACAAGACAACAATTTTGCATGCAGCCGATTTACATTATTGCCATTTTGTGGCTTTTGTCGCATACAAGAAATGTTATCGCACTCCCATTTTCAACACACACTTGATAATCACATAAACACACTATTGTTTTGCTAAGTACATGTATGTATCATCAAAGACCCACTACATGTCTTGAATCATTGCAGAAGTGGTTATAATTCTGCACTAATGCAAGCAATGTAGTGGGCCTTTGGTGATGGCTGCCATTGTAACACTATTGTACTGCATGACACTTCTGGTTGCTAAAGTTTTAAAGGAATTTATTCCTGGTCTTAAGTCATTCGGATGAACCCACGGTTGGAAGTAACATGATAACAAGCAAGTGGCCATTCTGTCCAGAGGAGCTGCAGGGGTGACATTGTGCAGAATCTGTGGAGCTCCAATGTGATACGGACTTACAACCTCAGTGAAGGGCCCGAGCAAGGGGAAAGCAGAAGAAATCCTCTTTCTTTTTTCACTGAAACGGGCCTGAGCTGGCAGTAGTACAAGGCTAGGATAAATGGAAGTACATCAGAGCGGAAGGATGAGATTATCCTGGTTAGGATTTGGATTGGGACTTTGAGGAAATGCTGAAGGTGGGAGTACAAACAAAGTTCTCACCTAAGCTACTGCAGGCTGGTAGAGAGCGGTCGACTGAAAGATGAGAGGAAAGCTTGAGATGTAGAAAGTTCCCATTGCTTTTTCTCTCGTCTGTGCAGAGATAAATGGACAAAAGCTGTGTGTGTAAGACATTGGTCCAACCTTATGCACTTAATTTCAAACTGGTACAGCAGTGCTTCCTGTGGAATGAGAGTTTCGGTGTAGATGCAGTGGTGATTTGTGGTGAGAAATGAACTCCATTTCCCCGGGAAGAGAGACAGCACTCATGTGGAAGGGTGAGAATGTAGTATGGACAGAAATGTAGATGTGATACAAAAAACTTTTATCATGAAGCACAATGTTACTTTACAATACTAATATTTTGGTTTATCAGTATGGTGTATGGACTACACAGTGATGGTCCAGCACAGTTTAATGCAGGGGCATATCTGTATGACCTATGATAGTGTATGAAATATGTGCATCCTCACTGCGCTGTATTTACAAACGATGATAATGTGGTCTCTGTTCAGGTCTCTTGCTCGAGTCCAGATGCCGTCTCACTCCCTCTCCTTGCTGTTCTCATACTCATAAAACTTAATTTGCTTTTAGTAACTATTTGTCTTTTGGGATTTTTTTTTTTTTTTTTTTTTTTTTTTTTTTTTTGTTGCTGCAGCAAAAACAAAATTGCCGTGGTAGTCCGCAATAACAGAACATTATAAGCGGAAACACTGGGTATGGTAAAGTGCCTCATCTAAAGAGTATGAATACTTTTTGTGCACAATAGACCTTATTATTATAACAATTAGATATTTTTTTTCATTAATTAACATTCCCATGCTGATACATGCAATTGGAGGTGTGTGTGTGTGTGTGTGTGTGTGTGTGTTGGAATATTTTAGATAAATTAAGCCCTCTTAACTTCCTGAGGTTTGTGTAAGCAGAGTTCTTCAGGGCTTACTGTTACAGCATGAGCATGTAAACCTCATGCTATGACCACGTGACACTGCTGCTGGTGCAGTGGAGATTAGCAAATGGCAAGCATGACATTATGAGGAGAAGTGTTGGCTTCTGCAGCACTGTGCTGAATGCTAACTCCGAGTCCTCTGCTACATTTTAGTAGCCTCTCAAAGTGTATCATCACATTTTCACAACTCCTCAGCTTTTGACTCTCCAGTGACCTATCCTTTTTAAATTATGTCAATGTGAAGTAACAAAATACATTGTGGAGCTGCACAACAGGTCGGTTGTGAGCTTTTCAAGTTGTGCGTGTTTGTGTGTGTGAGTGTGTGTGCACTTTGCACACATGTGTCCAGCAGTGTTTGACATTAACATTTTTAAGGCACTTGTCCTTTGGGCAAGTACATTAACGTTTCTCTTGTCCATGCAAAAAGTTTTTTTTTTGTGGTTTGCTAATGCAGAATTCAAACAAACCGTTGAAAGCATCCAAAAACTATCAACATTGATATAATTCAGTTAAAACAAATGTGTCCCAAGAAGAGATTTCCCCTTCAATAAGAAAAAAGGATCTCCAGACTCCATAAAATAAAGTATTACCTTTCACGCAGAGGTAGTGGTGACTTGAAGTTATACTATATCTAAAATTTTGTAAACGTAACAATGGATTAGTAACCTTTTTTTCCTACAATTTCACTTTCTTCCTGGCAGAGGCTGATTTACCAAGGGATCCTTTTTAAAAAGTGTAGCTACTTTACAGTTGATTATTAGCTGATATTTAATCAGTCAAGTCGTGGACCTGAGGTTTTACAATAACTGACGGACAAACGAGCAGTGGAAGAGTATCGTTACAAAGCAGAGAGCCAGTCGCTAAATGAGTCACAACAACTTCATCCACACAAATCACACTGCTATCGCCACAAGTGACATCTGTCGTTGGCTCATTTTCTGTCAACGATGGGGCGACGGAGTTGCGTTAAGGCGGAGTTAGCAAACTAACATTAACCAATTAACACTTGCTGGTTCCGCCGTGATTTTACGCTGCTATGCTTACAGAGAATTAACTGAACAGCGGGCTGGGTCCAAAGTTAGCCGTCCACTGCCCTGGATTATTATTTTTTTTCATTTCAATTTTTGTAAAGGACGTAATGAGTGGCAGATGATAAGTAACATGACATTTTATTAAGTTTTCACTTGTACAATGGGGCAAGTAAATTTCTCTTCCACTTGGCCTACAAAAAAATCCACTTGTCCCGGACAAACCTTTAATGTCGAGCCCTGTCTCCAGGGTTGCCTCTTGTCTGCTTTTAGTTTTTTCCTCTTTTCTAAATTTATAAGGTTTCCTTGCCTGTTTCAGTGGTAATCAGCAGTTTAATAGGATAAGAAGTCCTATATGCTGCTGTAAATCGGGTCTCTGATCGGGTCTCTTGACTTTTTACAGGGAACAATCTACTACTCAGCAGTAACATGGTGTACCATTCAAATGGAAATCTGGAACATTGGATGAAGCATTCTAATCCAGCACAAAAGTTTACCTCTGTAGGATCTTTCACTTTTACAGGTTATATAAATGGCTTACTTAATTAGCAAAAACTCAAACACTAATAAATATTTCAGCCAGTAAATGTGTTGGTCCATTTAAAAAAACAGTCCAGACTGTAGTTTATTTGACTATACTAGCTGCCGTCATGTTGCACCGTTGTGTAATTAGCCAAGCTCCACCAACATTTATTAATTTACTCAAATTCTTTTGCTCGTCGGAATGTTAATCGGTTGTCTATGCATGATGAATGTTCTAAGAGGCGCAAATGTTACAAATTATTCTATATCCAGCCAATTAGTGGCGCTTTGATCTTTTAAAGTGGACCAATCACAACTTGTCTCTCTCACCGTTGACCAGATTGCCGAATAAAAATGTGCAGCCAGAGGCAAGGCAAGATGAATAGAGGTCGCCTCCTAATTAGCAAGGGAGAATGGTTATTTCATGACTAACTTTTAAACATTTATATCCTCCTGAGTCCTCTTGTCAGTGTGGGAACAAGGAAGCTACATAATGTAACAGCCTCAAAATGTACCGGGTCACTTTTCCTTTTCACTCTTTGGGGTCTATGGAAGCAATCACATAAACATGTGTGCCTTGACTGTAGCTAGTAGGAAAAAAATGAATGAGTCTTCGAGGACGATCTTGCAAACTTGTCAGGTGCCCATAGTAATTAAAGAGCTGTTTCCCCTTGGTCATGGAAAAACTCTCCATAAACCTGAAGTGGTGCGCAAAAATGGTAAATGACGACATTTAAATTGTAGATACTTTTGAATGAAGCAGAAAAATATATAAAACAGTCGTCATGAATTATTTATTTCATCATGACATTATAATTAAATGCATTAACACAAAATAGTCCTCTTTAATTATTCAACGCCTGTGTTTTCGTGAAGGTCTGTCATGTAGTTTGTTGAAAATGGGGAGGCTGCATGCATAACTCAGCAGCAATATTTCCATAATGGGACCTAAACTGTATTCACAGGGGTAGAAGGTTATAAAGCAAAATTACAGAAAAGAAACGGTGACTTATGTGGACTCCAAAATAGACAATATCTGCAGCATCTACTTTTTTTTCTTTTTTTTTCTTTTTTTTTTTAAAACCACAAAAACTCAAACTGAAATATTTAAAGCAGCTACTCAGAGCTGGATCTTTTACACCAAAGGCTGTCTGTTTTTTTGTAATGCGATAAATGCATCGTTCAATACAGCCTTCAGTGTTATCCAAATCAAATTCTAACTGTTAAAAATTTGTGTAGACAAATTTTTACTCATCCTGGAAATTATGAAGGGGGTATTATTTCCAGTGCTGAAACAGATACTGATAACTCGATTTGACATATCAGACCCTGCAAGACAAATAGCTAGCTCTCGCTCCCACAGGATGGCAGCAGTCGATTTTTGGTTAAAATTGAATGGACAATAAAATCAATAACCTAGATCAGAACATTAAATCAATGGCTTAATTACAGGTAATTTAATGCCTCAGCGTTGATTCTATTTATCTTATAGTTGTGAGTTAATCAAATGTAAGTGGTGTGAAGGGAAAAAAGCCACATGAGACGTGTTTTGGGTGAAAATGGGGAAGTTCCCTCCACGGCGCACATGCCATTAAACTTGGAGGGGTTCTGGCTATCTTCTCAAGCAGCTTCCATGGGGCTTCCAGCAAGACACTTTCTCCAACAAACCTGTTTACAATTAACCCTTCTGTTGCCTTTAGGTCAAATTTGACCCATTTAAAAAATGTTTCTGTTCACTATCACTATACTATTTTCATTTAATTTGGGTGTTTTTATACAATTTTGCAAAAAAATAAGAAAATGTTAAAGTGAGGTCTGTGCAGCCATGTTTTCCTACTCTAAAAGCTAGTGTCAATTTCATTATTCAAATTACTGAAACTACCAACTTGGCATATGATGCGTCTTATTATTGAGAGATTTTTCTGTTGCAGTCAGGACGCACTAACTTCTCTAAAGCTCTGTCAGTGTAAATACTACTTATACTGTACATAGTGTTACATTTTGTCCTATCAATGTTGCAACAAAGCCATGCGCTGAGCCATCCCCACTGCCACGCTCTAACAAAGTTTGGAAGTTCTGACTGATGGTGAGAAAATGCTATCTCCAGGTAGGATTACAATTTGCATTGATCTCCCATTCACACAGAGGAGTTAACGATATAACAGCCATGCCGGTTTTGTTTCCATCTATAATGCAGCAGCGTCAGCGAGAGTGTTTGTCTGACTCTTGCAGGCTTTCAACTGAGATTGCACAAGCTTTCACAAACTCTGTAGCCTCCAGCATCTGTGTCATTGTTAGTCTGCCTCTATTTTAAGTGTTTTTATGACACCTAGCACTTTGCAGAGATGGAAGGACAAATATCCGGCTGCTGAATTAAGGGAGGGGATGTAGGAGCACCGTCTATTATTTACCCCGAAACAGCATTTATACTGGTGTCAATGATGTGAGGAAAATGTCACTATAAGCACTACTTCTGGTATACTCACCGTTTAAGCAAACAAAACATGACACCATATTTTTTTTTTTGTTGCCGACTTTCAAAATTTAGATGTATAAAATTGACATAAGCAAAATTTGGAGTATCCTAAATAATGGCAAAGAAGACCAAGAATGACATGCAATGAAGACTAATTGCTTTATAAGTTCTGTGACCCTGGGTCTACAGGCACATAGTACTGGTGTTCAACTTTTTTGCCTTTCCCTTATCACTGGTATTAAGTCCAACATCCATCTCACCCCAATTACCCATACAAAAAAAACTCTCATTCATGCATGTTTGCATTTTTTTTTTCTTTTTCTTTCAATGATATTTTTGCTCCTACGGTTCGTTTGCAGTCTTCTCTCTGGGTTGTCTGTATATTCAGGAACACCTTGAGGTACAGTCTGAAGGGTGCTGTGATTATTGTATATTATGAATATTGCAAACTAAGGACAAACAAAGGATTCTAAAATGCTTTCAAACCCCCCTTGGAAAATGTTCAAATGGTGCACTTATATAGCTTTTTGTACCAAACTGACTAAGTGCTTTACAATTGCCCTCATTCACACACTGATGGCGATGGAGCTGCCTTGCAAAGTGCTGGTCTTTTGGTTCAGCGTCTTGTCCAAGGACATGTAAGCCACAGCTGCTCAGACATATACATTACATGCCGTAATTATATAAATGCATGTTATTTTTAAGCAAACAATCGTTGCAACAGACCATTACATTGAAAAAAAAAAATCATGTTCTTTAACTAGATGCAATGCTTTCTATGTTCCTTCAGAAATGCAATAACAGCTCTGTGTAATCTGTAGCATTCAACAGTCACCATTAATCAGGAAAAAATCACCATAAAGAGCAAAGTTCAGATCTGCTTTCAAGGTTCTATTTGTCATACAGTACAGAAAGTACTTTAAGATTGGCACAAACACTGGACTACATTCCATAAGGCATTATAAGTGGAGCACTATTGCAAGTATGAATTTACCCACATTCGTGATTGATTCATGACAGCACATGGAATTCCAGGAGAAGTGGTAGCTCAGGTTGTAACTACGGATGTGGTTTTTGTAGTGCATCTTTATGATTCCATCAGCCTGAAAGAACGGCAGCATTGGGAATTTGGGTTTTATGAGTGTTTCAATAAAAGTGTCTTTTCAGTGGAGAGTTAAGATGTCAGGATAAAATGGCAAAAAATATAATGCTAAACTAAAAGGCCATGATGAAACGCCCACAATAGTTTCTGAATTATTGGGCCAAGAACTCAATTTTGAAAGAAAAGGGTATTCTGCCATTGATGTACTAAAATTTAGTGTAAGCAGTTAGTGAGATGATTTGAACTCTCGCCAAAGCAACTACAAAACTCCCTTGAGATGTACTCTGCTGAGGTGTCCCTCCCCCGAACACCTGTGACGCTAAAGAGAGGCGTAATGAAGTTGTGGAGGGTGACTGTGACAGCACTACAAAATGTGGGCCAATTCAACAGAAATGTCTTCAACTGGGAAATTATGAGAGGGTTGCCTACATCTGGGTGGACAGTGTTCACAACCTGCAGTGCCTTTGCTTCAAATATGTGAAGAAAGGGTTGTCTCTGTCTGCAGAGACTGAGGCAGCTATCCTGGCAGGGCTGTTGGTGCCAGATGGCACAGTCTCATAGAAAGCATGGATGAGTGACTAATGTAGGGAACTGGAGGTGTGACATGATTGAATAAAACAAACGTTGGGAAAGAAAACTATATTAAATTGCATTGTCATAAGTGGAGCTGAGTCAGTAGCTTCTCCTACTTACAGAATATCATCCAGTTAAATTCCACAGAATATATCTTAATCTAAACTTAAAATATATACCGTACATCCTCCTGAGAGTTTACCCTGACTGTAAAGAGCTGTGCCTTAACCCTGAATGAAGTTTAGTCTAAGGCCTGTTCCTACCAGACTCTTGTACTTTTCACTTGTACAGAGAGTCTGGCAACTCTCCATTGTGTATATCCTTGTAGGCGGTACTCTGAAGTTTAAAACTATTGAATCTGCCCAGAGCAACTCTGGATCTGCCATAACCAATTGCTAATGTTTGGTTGCTGTGTATGTCATGTGCAACAAGAGGGCAGACCGACAAGTCTTATATTTAGCATTAGCATCGCTAGCATTAACCTAAGCCAACTCCTTCACCACTAAGGGAGCAAGTTGGAAAATTAAACTTTTCCCAAACCCCATGGGAAGGAGAACTACAACATTATGGCCACCAGCAAAACTCAGCAAAGATTGTTCTTGCTTGGGCTTTAACTTCTGGATATTTGTAAGCATTGCAACAACGGGCCGAATGGCTTCATTCGCATCTTTCTCCGTCGCCATTACGGAACTACTAGCGCATGGCCTCAACGTCATCGTTCTCATCCACTCCCTTGATTCGCTGATTGGACCGCCAAAAATTTGGCTGAAGAAAACCCAAAACTATACCGGAAACCCAGACATAGTACCGAAGGGAAATGAAAATTGAGGGTAAGTAAGTGGGAGGGCAGAGCCAAGCTAGCTCGAACCACTGTTTTGACCGCAATATATAATTTGATTCATGTGAAAATCTCTGGTGCTAATGGCAGTGAAATGAATCTTCATCAACCACCTAGCCATCTGTTGGTTTCCCAAATGAAGAGAACTTTTATTTTGACTGTGAAGTTTCCCTCTTAACCTGTGACATAGTAGTTTGGCAGTGACCATCTTAACTCAAGGTCCACTTTCTAGCTTTCCCCCTGCAACTTTCAAATGTATCTCATAGTCTTAAACCGCTGATGGACAAGGATAGACAAGGTAAACCCTGCCCACTCTGCCGATTTCATTTCACCCTGCAACTCTGTCTGTAAACTTGCAAGTTTAATTCTTCTGCTTTGGTTCTCGCAAAATTATGGTCTAATCACAAACTGGCTTATCTACCTGGCACGCTATTGGCAGGTTTAACACAATGACGATAGAGAAACAACCAAGCAGTCACCTGGATCGTTGGTCTTGTTGGTTGAACGACTATCTAATTGTGTACAGTCATTTGAACTATGCCCTTTGGTCACGTCTCTTGTCCAGAGAAAATACGGAGCAGACTCTCCAGACCAATGCTCAACCTCAAATCTATTAAACTTGGCTTGGTCTGGTGATGGCCAGACCAGAACAAGGATTGACTGAGCGACAGACTGACTGACTCAGCCACAGCCCTGCAATTAGGGCTGGGCAATAAAACAATTTTGAAACTTTACTGTGATTAAATTCAGGTCAATAACAAAGAATCTTTGGACAGAAAGTACTCTATTTGCCAGATTACACAACTGCCAGAGTCTGGCTTTTTGGCTTGCCCGTTCCAGACACGCCAACTTCTATTGTGAATGTTTTTCTGTTGCTGGTGTTGTGTGGCAGTGTTTCCCTCCTGTTACAATGCGTAGAGCCCCTATCCATAGTTACAGTAAGAGTTAAGGGTCACCGTAAGACACTTGATTACGTTTGCACTCGTTTACTTTGTTTGGTTTTGTGCAACTTCTACAAACATTTGAGATGCTTTCTTGGCAGGAGTTTACATTTAAAATGTTGTTTTTACCTAGTTTTAGGTTGTTTACAAATTATTATTGTGATAAATATCGATCATAATGGGAAAAAATGTTGTGATATTTTTTTGCTATTTATTGCCCGGCCTTAATGGCAATGTCATATTATGGTGTCACTCGGCTCCTAGTTGTCCTCGTCATTATCATCCTACTGTTGCAGATTAAAGGTGTTGCTGTCTCTCCAAATTATTAAAAGGGATGTTTCTAATCAACCCCCATACTTCAATATCACTCAGCCAAAGAGGAGTAGTAGAAGTGAGCTACCATGGTTCTTAACCGTGAGAGTTTTCCTCGTTTTTATTCTGGTCACCGGTTGCATTCCATCTCAGGCCTGTGTTAGTGAGGCGTTACGGCACCTGGCCGACCAAATAACTAACGTGGAAAAAAAGGACCAGACTCCTTGCTCATTGTTCTTGGGGACTTCAACAGAGTAAACCATACTCATGAACTTCCAAAGTATAGACAGCAGCCACTAATCTGGACAAACTGACACTGACACCATCATCGAGAAGGCCCAGCAGTGGCTGTACTTCCTGCGCCAGCTCAGGAAACTCAACTTGCCTAAGGAGCTGCTGATCCACTTCTACACAGCCATCATCCAGTCTGTCCTCTGCACGCCCATCCCTGTCTGGTTTGGATCTGCCACCAAAAAAGACAGGAGCAGACTACAAAGGACAGTTACAACGGAAAAGCTCATCGGTGCTAACCTGCGCTCTATTCATGACCTATACTCTTTCAGAGTCAGGGCGGGAAACATCACTGCAGACCCGTCTCACCCCGGACACAACCTGTTCCAGCTTCTCCCCTCTGGTAGGCGCTACAGAGCACTGTACGCCAAAACCAACAGATTCAGGAACAGTTTCTTTCCATAAGCCATCACTCTGAACAACTGCCCTCTGACTCCCAGTGCCAGGTTCAATTCTATGCAATAACCCAGCAACACTGTCTCTAACCAGTCTCTTTACTGGTTCACACTTATTTATTCATGATTGTCATTTTCCATTTCAGAGCTGTTCATACTGTTTATATTGTAATATAATACTATTTATTCCAGCACCCTTTTCATTATGCTCCATAATTAAAATAATTATAATTTACTCATGGATACTTTGTACTCTTTATTTCACTATTGCTTCAACCTGTCTATATTGTTTCTGTTCATGGTGTGTGTATATATTAGACTGTGTGTATATTGTTTGTTTTGTATGTGTAAGTGCATTGTGAGCAATGATGATCCAAAACAAAATTCCCCATGTGTGTCCTCATACTTGGCAAATAAAGCTGATTCTGGGTAACCTTTTTTTTTCTCATATGTATACACTTTCATTTTACTGTGCATACAGTGTAGAGTGTGTGTGTGTGTGTGTGTGTGTGTGTGTGTGTGTGTGTGTGTGTTTGTGTGTATATCAGTATATATATACTGTATGTATGTATGTATGTATATGTGTAATGTATGTATGTGTGTAATTATGTGTGTGTGTGTTGGTGTGTGTGTTATGTGTATATATATGTGTGTGTTATTGGGTGTGGGTTTATGGTTGGGTGGGGTATATAAATATATATAATCTCTATATATAATATAAATATATATTATATATATTGTTATTGTGGTGTTGTGTGTGGTGTGTGTGTTTCCCTTTTCAGTGTGGAAATAGCCCTTCAGCAGCGGTGACCATGTTAAGTGGGAATGTTTGTTTTTAGGTGGTCTTATTGACTATACAAGTCCTATGTAACGCACAATAATCCAATACAATGTGCAACACTCCGGATCATTTGTGCATCACAGAGCTAAACAATTCTCTTCTGCCTCAAAGTTTGACTTTGATAGAAAAACCTTTTGATGTGACAGCACAGTAGAATGTAGAAGTCACCAGAGATTGTAGTTAAGAGGGAGTGAACCACATCATGACTTTGGTGTGCTACTTTTCTAAAACCACCAAGGACACTGACGGCCAGTGGTGGTTGGGGATTGGGGGTTAGTTTGAAGCATTGATGGAAAGAGCAGCAAAGAAAAAAATCAATATTTGCAGGGTGGTTGAAAATTCCCTCAGCTTCCAAACCGGTTGTCTGGAGGTGTTTGGCTGCTTCTCTTCCTTTCTGTTTTCTACTCTGGGTGCCCTTTATCTCTTGCCAGAATCCCCTTTTCACTGTGCTTACTCTATAGCTCTTTATCATACAGACGGAATTGTCAAGTGAATCACATGGGATTGGGAATTCCGCATCGGCCACGTGGTTGTGCACCTACTTCACATTTTGCCCTTTGACCTTTTTTCTATTGTACCTCATTAGCACTTTGTGTGTGTGTGTGTGTGTGTGTGTGTGTGTGTGGGGGGGGGGGTGGTGTGGGGGGGGGGGGACACCAATGCGCAGCGGCGCATTGGTGTCCCCAGTCACTGCCGCTGTTACCTAGAGCTGATAAATGAAGGCCATCTTCAGCTCCCCCACCCAGGATCCTCTGGCTAGTTTCTCTGCTGTGTATTGAGAGACATAGAGACCAGTGTCGCTTGTGTCCTTTAACCCCACCTTCCAATTTGCCTTCAGTGTATGGTAGGCAGTATTGAGAATTTGCTGCCTTGTGCTCAAACTACTGCATGAAATTCAACCTTCACGAGTTCTTAGATGTAGCCTGTTAATTGCACTGTGTATGAGTGGGGAAAAAAACTTAACCATTCACATAAACTCTCTGTTAAAATCTGCAGTGTTTCCAACATGTCATCTTTGTTTTATAGAGATCCAGCTAGACAGCCCACGCAACACATCCGTCATGTAACTCTGCTCCATTGGCAATGAGGCGATCAGTCAAGATGTCACAGTGAGCATGTGTCAACTAGTGGCAGTGATGGAGGGCATGGGTATGGGCCAGTGGGGGTCCATTCTGAGTTTTGGCTGAATAAATCTTCAATGGCAGCTCTCGGAAGCTTCTGCCAAAACACTTAACGATTTCAACTGCAGGCTAGTGCTGCCAGCCACTGCATATAGGAGCCACCTTATTGAATGAGTCAATAGCCCTGGGTGAGGAAAAGTTCCCCACGTTTCAAGTTAACATTAACAAGAACTCTGCTGCAACGATAGGTTAATTGTGGATTTGTTGCCCTGCACATTAAAACAGAGAAGGGAACAGAGGAAGAGGGAAGGAAAGGCAAAGAGCATTGGAGTATTAAATATGATAAAACAATCCGATAACCACTGTAATGCAACGTTTACTTAATGTAATTGCCATTTTGTAATGAATGTTAAGTCACAAAAAATCGGCTTCTCAAAACCGCACTGCATTCTGCCAGAGCATGTAAGTGCACTTTCATTCCACATTATGTTATTAGCAATTCTCATTATGTTATACTCTTCCATGAAATACTGTCTATGTAAGTAATAATAATATAATACATTTAGTCACATTCAGCCTAAATGTGGTAGAATCCTGAGGGGATTTAGGCTGAATCCCATTTCTTCATTTTACCCCTACCCCTTAGCCCTAGCCCTTGAAACCAAGTGGTAAGGGCTAGGGGTGAAAACATACCCCTATGAAATGGGACACCACTTGGTTACATCACCATACAGTATTGATCCCAAACTTCCAAGATGCCGTCTGCAAGTGTGTCTATGTCGATTGCGTGGGTTTTGACAACAGTGTCATATGCATTTATATATTTTATAGTTCACTTTGGTGGTGCAGAGGCAGATGTTCTTATCTGTGTAGTACTTAGGTCTTGGTGCAATACACGTGTTTTGAATGTCCATGTTCAGAAACACTTAAACAAAAAATCTGTCTTTATTGCCCAATAAATTAAATGGGCAAAAACATGACATAAAATATATTATATTACAGAACCATTGTCAACTATTAGAACCATAACTTACATGTCACACACATAAAAAGGCACTCAAAATTGTAAAACTAAAAAAAGAACACAAGACCACAAATAAATAAACTGCAGCTATTCCAGATATTCCAGACCAGTCTGATGCCTTTTGACCAGTAACCCTTCCCTCCCATTTCTTTCATCAGTGTCCCGTATCATAACCACCAACAATGTACAAGTGCATGAACAGGAAGTAATTACAAATGATTACAATAATACAGTATCAATACAATAATGAACGGGTACAACATGAACAAATGATTTAAGAAACCTCTGCTCGTTTTCAGCCCGAAAGTGGATCAGCTGCTGTGTCCTTCTGCGTCCCTGTGTGATACAGGACGGTGTACATGAAGCACGAATCGATGTCTCCAAAGCAAGTGGCGTTCTGCACTGATATCAAACGAAATTCTCTGCTAATGGTTAAAACTGTAGACATGTATATAGCCCATTCAAGGCAGAGAAATGCGGGACTGTGCAAATCATTGATGTAACTTGGCGGTTAGCTTTAGCATAGCAAGCATGCGATTTTTAAAAAGTTTCAATTAAGAACATGGTTGCAAGTGTATATATGTACAGGACTGTATAGACCACAAAACTAGACTCGTAAATTTTAAATTAATTTAAACTGAAAATACTTACCCTTATGGGTCTCTCTGGGCGATCTGGCAGCCAATGTTGGTTGTTGCGTGATGTATACTATACGGAAACCCCTCGGTTACAAGAAAGGTTGCGTCCTCCCTAAGGGAGAAATGAGATTCAGCCTAAATGTAAGTCTGAACTGTTCCTCCTTTTTCAATGTTTGTAAAATGTCCTCAAATAATGCTTGTTTATTTGGAAATGTTCAGTGAGGTATGGTGTTTTACTTCCTGTTTTTACTTAAAAATGATGTGAGTCACGTGCAGATGTGAGTTGCACATGATAAGTTCAACTTCTTCCTACTCCTTTTTTGAACAATTTTTTTTGTTTGTGTGGCTTTCAATTTTGAAAGATTGTGCTGAGAAATACATGGACTTATTTATCTGCATGAACACATGCATATAAATCTTTTTCGTTTTTTTTACATGTTCAAATAAACAATTAACTAACTAAACTATTAACTAACTATAAATAGGCCTAAATAAATTTGAGAGATTTTTAAAAATTAAGTTTGATTTGGGTGTGGAGTCACCCTGCTCCCAATTCCAATTGCTGATTGGAGCGTCTGCATTGAGCAGGTGCAGTCCACTACAGCAGTGAATCACTAGACATGTTACCGTGCGGTGAAACATCACCTGACTCGGAGCGCTCACCCTGTCACTCCTGTCATTTTCTCGAAGGCCCATTGAACCCGTCTTCCTGCCTCAATCCAGCTGGTGTCTCCACCACACACCAGATGGCTCTGCTTGCCTGAAAAACATTTACCCTTTTAGTGTGAACGTGACAGATTATTTGCTAAGCGTTCACATCCTTTACCACCAGTAGTATGGAGGTGGTATGGCGGCTCGGTTAGCACTGTCATTTCACAGCAACAAGGTTCAGTCCTTGTTTCTGTGTGGACAGTTTGTTTGCCTGGATTCTTGTTATCCACCAAACCAGTATTTGATTTCCTATAAAATCTTTCTATTTCTATTTTCTCTTTCTTTCTTTTCTGCTGCCCTGTCCCTGGTTCCTTGACTTCTACCCAAAGTATTCTGGAATAAATTCCATCCCTGAATAGATAAGTAGGTAAACGGAGCAAATGCACAAAGGGAAAGTTTGAGTAAACAAGATATTTGTTAATCATACTCGCACTGAACATGGCAAGCATCTCCAAACAACCCACAGATCCACTGGCACTCAATGTCTCTTTTGTCATTAAAAAACACTTTTGGTTCAGCTTCAGTATAGTTCAGCTTTGATCAATTGATGCATGGATGGATCTCCTAACCTGAAATAATTATTGGCCAATTTGCAAGACCTTTTTATTGTCACTAAAATGCATTGCACACAAAAATGTTTAACAAGATTGGGATAAATGCAGTATTTGTGCAATTTCATTGCATCCATAGAGTTTTTCATGTTAAATGATGGACTTTGGACATTAACGAATATCTAATCTACTTTAAGGTTGAAGTCTCTTATTGAGTAAAAGGACTTATGTAGGCCTTTATTCAATTAGATAATAGCTTTATGTTGAGCACCCACAGTCATGTAATGAAAAAAATGTGTAATGACTAAATCAATACGCTAGAGAAGTTGAACTTGTATTGTCAGAGTGTAAAATGAAATACTTAAATCAATAAAAGAATATTAGACAGACATGTTTTCCAATGCTTGAGAAATGAATTAGAGGCCCATAAGAAGATATTACAATTATTCTGCTATATATTTTCATCAAGGATGCACTGAATGTTAAAAAAAACGGAATTATTCGGTTGAAAATAAGTAAAAAGGCCAAATACATTTTGATGAACAATTCCTTTTTTTTTTTTCAAATGGCAACTAGCTTAGAGTGAGTAACGTGCAAGCTTTCTAAATGCAGAAAACGTGTTGGCAGCGTGGAGGCAATGGCAAAACTGTATCATGTGAGAAAGCAGAGAAGCTACTTTTAATAAAGAAGAACCTGCCTCTATTCCTGAAGAAGTAGGCTAAGGTCTGGGACAATTTTTCATTTGTTGTGGGTCCATCCACCTTCTTTTCATTCTTTTCAATACCCTTTTTGTTGCCCACACAATATGTTACATTCTTTCTGCAGTCAGTTATAGGCTAATCAAGAAGAGGGTTCAAAGATGTAACTTTACTAATTTTATTTTAAGTTATTTTGTGCTTTTGTCTGTATAATGTCAGCTGGGATTTTAAAATGAATAAATTGTAGTTTTGTACTTCATTTGACAATCAAGACAAAATGGTAAAAAGCTCGTTTGACTATTTAATTTATGAAATGGTGACAAAATTGGTGTAAGACCTTTTTTTATTTTACATGATACAGGACGGGACACGTAATTACATCTGACCTTTTTCTCAACTTCAGACCAGTGGCTGAAACGCAGACGCTTTACTAGCACTGTGATGTCAAGGACCTAATCTGTGTCAGAACTGTGACCAGTAAAGTTCAAGTTTCAAGCATTTAATTACACATGCAGTCAATGTGAACATAATTATATTTGTTCCTATTGCCTTTTTATTTTAGTTTTTCAACTTTAAGAAGTTAGTTCCCGGTTGAGTTGATGCTTTTTAAATGTTATATTTATTTAGGTCTTCAGGAAAAATAAACATTTATGTATTCAATAATACAACATAAATTGTTATAAATATTCTGTTGGGCAGTGACTACACACAGTAACTTTTTCTTTAAGAGTTTATGAATAAGCAGCAGCTTTAGGCCTATTTTAGATGCAAACTTTATAAGTCACTTATCTACAGCCTAAAAAATGAACTTGTAGGGCATGGCAATATGGTTGAAATAAGAAGAGAAAAATGATGACCATAGTAAGAAAGTTCAAAAACATTCACAACCTCCCTAATTTGGGACTATTTAAAGGCCAAAATCGGACCATTTAACCATCCAAGCACAGCCAAAACGGTACGCTAAAGCTACTGTAGCTGGAATGTCACTACTGTCGCATGGTTCAACTCTGCTTCAGAGCTGTAAATTTATATTAAAGCAAAACACAAACGATTATCATTTGCTAATCATTGTAATCCTAATATTGAAAGTAATACTTTTCATATGTAGCAGTAGGCTACTATTTATATTTTAAGCCCACATCTAAACTGTATGCACATGAGAATGTGCCTGAAATCGGCCCCGCATTTGCTGATGAAATGACCAACACAGGAAACCTTTTCCCATTGTGCTCAACTGACAGTGCATAACTCAGCCAGTTGGGTTTCAGTGGTGATCATCTGGCTCCCAGTGATAGGGTTGAGGTTATTTGAGATTTTGTTTGTCCAAAAGAAATGGCCGGGTCCTCTGAGAGAGCCATTATAGAATGTCAAGAATGTTTTCCTATCAGCTTTCACAACTCTCCAGCACCCAGTAGTAGATGGGGTAAATTGAAGTGCCAAAGTTTTTCTTCCTTTTTCACCC
>NC_045740.1:13017265-13018721 GCF_008692095.1 Etheostoma spectabile
AAAAAAAAAAAAAATCAAACTCCTGGACCCAATAAACCACAAGCCTGAAGGATGTCTGAAGGCTATCAAAACACCCAGGGATACAGTGGAAGCAGTAGAAACTTCCAGATCGACAAAAAATCCATAATACTTTCAATACCATAATGCTTCATACTCCTGTCTTTCCCGCATTGCTTTCCCCAAGGGACTGAGGGGAAGCATGGAAATGATGTCCTTGGTCTCTTTGGAGTTCAGCAGATGTTGCGCCTGTGGTCAAGAATTTTTCAGTAGAATTTAAGCAGAAGTGATGCAATTTCTGTTGCCAAAAAAGGGAAAGTAGACATCCTATAAAAAGTGAAAATGTGGGTTTTGAGTGTAGATTCATGTTGCGTGTCTTGTGTATGCTGAAAGACAAGCTTATGTGTACCAAAGTGTGCACCTTGACACAGTCATCATAAAAGATAACCTTCACTGATTAGACATTTATGAGTTTCTGCCAGTTTCCTGTTGGCATTTTTATATGGAATTATTCCATCAAAACCTAACAATTTATAAAAGGGTACTGGAGACACTCCAGCTAGTGCAGACATAAGAAGGAAGAAATGATGGAAATGTAATTTAGGTGTTTTGCAGAATCTCAAGGCTGCCTTGATGTGATCTGTGTGATGTGACCGCTGGTCAGGCATCTTGATGCTTCAGACGTAGAACTCCTTACTAATGGGAAGAAGTAAGGAGTTGTTGATAAAATGGCAGGCTTTCAACATTTGCTAGATCCTTTATAATTTGAAGAAATTAAGATTTTTTTTTTAATTTTTTTTATGGACTAGTTCTTTTATACAGTTTGAGATGAAATACCTTTTCAAATCATCAGAATCCGCTTTATTTGCCAGGTAAGAGGACACATACAAGGACTTTTGCTTTGGATCATCATTGCTCACAATGTGCTTACACATACAAAACAAACCACAAAACAAACAATATATGCACACTATGAACAAACAATATAGACAGGTAGAGGCAATAGTACAATGAAGAGTGTGAAGTATGCAGGAGTTAATTATGATTATTTTAATTATGGAGCATAGTGCAAAGGGTGCTGGAATAAATAGTATTTTATGTAAGTATTACAAGATGAACAGATTTGAAAAAGAGAATGCTGAATATATAAGTGGAACCAGTAAACTGACTGATTAGAGACAGTGTTGCTGGGTTATTGCATAGAATTGAACCTGGCACTGGGAGTCAGAGGGCAGTTGTTCAGAGTGATGGCTTATGGAAAGAAACTGTTCCGGAGTCTGTTGGTTTTGGCGTACAGTGCTCTGTAGCGCCTACCAGAGGGGAGAAGCTGGAACAGGTTGTGTCCGGGGTGAGACGGGTCTGCAGTGATGTTTCCCGCCCGTTTCCTGACTCTGAAAGAGTATAGGTCATGAATGGAGGGCAGAATGACACCAATGATCTTTTCTGCAGTCCTAACTGT
>NC_045740.1:13018731-13021744 GCF_008692095.1 Etheostoma spectabile
CTGCTCCTGTCCTTTTTGGTGGCAGATCCAAAGCAGACAGTGATGGACGTGCGGAGGACAGACTGGATGATGGCTGTGTAGAAGTGGATCAGCAGCTTCTTAGGCAAGTTGAGTTTCCTGAGCTGGCGCAGGAAGTACAGCCTCTGCTGGGCCTTCTTGATGATGGTGTCAGTGTTGAACTCCCACTTTAGGTCCTGGGATATAGTGGATCCCAGAAACATGAAAGATTCCACAGCAGACACTGGTCTTTTGAGTATGGTGATGAGGGGAAGAGTGGAGGTGGCTCCTCTTGAAGTCCACAATCATCTCCACAGTTTTGAGTGTGTTAAGCTCAAGGTGTTTCTAACCGCACCAGAGAGCCAGCTGATCAACCTCCCATCTGTAGGCCGACTCGTCACCGTCCCGGATGAGACCGATGACCGCTGTCATCAGCAAACTTCAGGAGTTTAACAGATGGGTCTCCTGAGGTGTAGTCATTGGTGTGGAGGGAGAAGAGCAGTGGGGAGAGCACACCCTGGGGGGCACCAGTGCTAATAGTCGCTAGATGTGATGTTCCTCAGCCTCACCTTATGACTCCTGTCAGTCAGGAAGTTTGTGATCCATTGACAGGTGGATGCTGGCACAGTGAACTGGGTGAGTTTGGTGCTGAGGATGTCCGGTGTGATGGTGTTAAACGCCAAGCTGAAGTCCACAAATAAGATTTTTGCATATGCCCCTGGAGAGTTGAGGTGTTGCAGGATGCAATGCAGTCCCAAGTGCTGCTTCATCCACAGATGTTAGCCCTGTACACAAATTGCAGGGCGTCCAACAAAGGGAATGATGTCCTTCAGGTTGGCCAACACCAGACTTTCAAAGGACTTCATGACTACATATGTCAGGGTGACAGGTCTGTAGTTATTTAGTCTAGAGATGGAGGGTTTTTTGGGGACTGGGATGATTGGAGAGCGTTTGAAGCAGGAGGAAACTTCCGAAAGCTCCAGTGATCTTTTGAAGATCTGAATGAAGATGGGGGGCCAGCTGGTCTGCACAGATTTTCAGGCTTGTATGGATAAATGAGAGCATTTCAAAAATGCTACTTTACACTCTAGTGCTTCTCATGCATGCATTTAATTGAACTGTACCAACAATTATAAGTGTTACCTTGAACGAAATGTCTATGTACATGATACATAGATTCCAGTTGCTTTTACCTCAGCCTAAAGAATTTCTTAGCATTTTGTGTTGTGGCTAGGTACACATTTTTCATGTGAAAAGAAAATACACTATTTGACAAAACATGTAAAAATAAATAAATATGTGGACACTCCTGTCCACATACATGTGTATTTTTGGTCTTGGGCTGTTTTTTCATCATTTGGGCGGCACCACTTTATTCCGAATAAAGGAATTTCTCATGCTGCAACATGCAATGATAGTTCAGACATGAGGGTATGAATGTGACAAACTTGTTTCCTAATGATGTTTTGCATGCAGTGTCATACATTACCCATACCAGCAAATGCCCTCCATAACAATGAGCAGAAGGAGACAGGTGGCCAGCGACCTGTGAGAGCAGGTCCCTCCGGATGCTGGCTGATGACGGTGAAAACATGGACAGGCATTGTATTAATCCAATTCTATGGCAGTAATGTGGAAAATCCAGCAGCTGTCTGAGCTTTATATAGAAGAGCCTAGGGCATGGGAAACCTGCAGTGATTCAAATGGCACAAAAGCACTGGGCCTGAAATACAGCACTCTTCCCCCGGCACATAGATCTCTGCGGCTGCCTTTCGCATTTCTATTCCCCTCTCAGCATAACTCTGCTTAATTTTACTTTCCCTCCAATTTCCTCATTTGCTGTCCCTTATGCTCTGATGGCATTTCTGCTTATTTCTCTGCTTGCAGTTCCTGTCTTTCATCTTCCCACTGTAACCCAATTGCCTGGGCAGTTACAGCCCAAATCCATCCTTTCTTCCTCTCATCTCCTCCTCACTCACGCTCTCACCTTGTCCTTCTCCCATGTCTTTTCTCTGGACGCAGTCTCTAGGTGTACTGCATAACTCTCAGTGGGGAGTGAAGGTGCAGCTTTAACAACATTCATAAGTCATTTTTGTTCTATTTAATGGAGACGCAGTAATATATCTGCAATGTCACCTAATTTCTTTGCAAGGTGCTGAGATTTTAGGATACGCACACAAACACACACACACACACACACACACTTTTTCAGCTGCTCAACAATGTGTGTAATGTATTGACCAGCGCCACAAGATATTTCAGTCATAAAGGCTAATGGGCCTCATTCTCATGCCATGAAAGCAAATGGTCATAATAGTGACCGTAATTACAGTACTTTGCATCACAATTCTGCATATTACCTCTTCACAAAGCAGCTAAGAGCTGCATATTGAAGCCAACGGGAAAGTGTCAGAGGAGACAATTTATATATTGCCATCTAGTGGATGCGTCCAAAATAGCTTCCATGCACGTTGTTGGCATCTCATCTCACTAAAATATAATGTGCATCTATTGTTTTCCACAATTACCACAATCACAAAAATGTTTGCCTCTGTGTGGCTCACTCCCGCTCACCCTACAGGGATTACGTCCTGTACATAAAAACAGCTTTTATAGCCTCTGGGAAAATGTTGCAAACACAAAATCTTCTTGGTTTGAAAAAATCCTAATAGTTATTTATAAAGGATTTTGTTCAAAATTTCTTGTAAACATTGTATAAAGTTCTCTTTTATAATGGTGGAAAATACTTTTCTGACTGCAGGGGATTTTCTGTTGCAGTACCGTGGTTGGGCACATTAGCTGGTCGTGCTGTTTCCACCTCTTCTAATACAAATGAATGGATTATGCTTAGTTTACCAATGAAGTGAACAGGCCTGTGTCACTGCTTGGGGCTGATAGTTTGGTAGAAGGAAAACATTGTTACTTTTTGAAATGCTGTTTTCTTGCAATTTCCGGTAGAGGTAAAAAAAAAAAAAAAAAAGATTTATACTCAATTTTTCCCTAAATTGTTTTTGGC
>NC_045740.1:13021754-13026974 GCF_008692095.1 Etheostoma spectabile
AAAAAAGTCAGGAACCTTCGCTTTGCATAGTCAATAGGTGGGACTTTTGACAACCATAATTACAATATTTTCCTCCTTCATGCCTGGCCGCTTGAAGCTTTAGAATGTTGGAATGTCCTCCCTCCTCATTCTGTCACTTCCTTCAATACTGCTAACAATTGACCTTTCATCTCTAACATACCAATAATTGCTGTGCCTGAGGTACTGAGCTTTAACGGCTGGTGACGGAAAGCAAGAGAATGAAAAGAAAGATAGAATGAGCAAGGGAGACAAAATATAGCTGTTATCCAAACCCCGATCAGACCGTTGCCGCCGGCCCAACCCCCCTCTTCTCATCCATCTCTTGTCTTTTTTCCCACTCACTCCTCTCCCCTCATCTTTTCTCATTTCGATTGAAGGCTAATGTTAAGGTGTCACATGGCTCTACCTCCTGAGCCCCATGTGAGCTCCAATTTTGGCCCGTAGCTGTGAAGACTCATTTCACGGTGGAACAAAAAGGGTGCACACACAAAACAAATGAGAAAAAAGGTTAATGCATTCCAAACACCTCATCTACATTGAAAGACGACATGCCATCTCGCCGACACAGCTCCTCTATACGACTGAACTCCAACAAGCAGACAATATCCCAGCTACCCTTGCTTACTTAAATTATGCGCTCAGAGAAAACTAATGCAATGACTGTTTTCCTTTGCCAGTGGACCATAGTGAGCCTATTAAAATCCCATCGCTACTTGCCTTTCTCTACATTGTACCCCTCATTAAAAGCCCATGGCGGCATTAAATGAACAGGCCTGAAAACAATGCTGAGAACTCACAGACTTGATGCAACTTGATTATAATATCTCAAACGACCTCCTTAACACCATGAACAGTTATATCAACAGATGCTGAAGGGATTCATCAGCGCTATCATCCTTGAGCTCATTTCATTGAGTGACTTGAGAAAAATCATGAGCTGGTCTTGGCCGCATTAAGGCGGCGCACAATTTCTGTCTTGGTCGGAGAAAAGATGACCACATCTTGAAGGGAATGATGACTCACTCCAGGATGTGTGGGTGCACGCAGTAAACGATGCAAGCACAAAATGTGTGGAATGCCACTGTCCTCGCACAGCAGTTGGCTGCCAGGTGAGCACAGTGCATTTAATGGAACTGACCTGTAAAATATATGAGCACAGGTTTCTTTTAATGTTTCACAATGAGGAAGTGGGAGATTTGAAATTATGCAGATACAGAAATGTCTGTTTTTGAGATGGGGTTAATTGCATCCTATTCATCTCAGTCTCTACATGGGTATAAAATTAAAGCGACAACCCTGCTTTAACCTGTCAAGGTTTCCTGAAACGTTACACAGGTAATTTATCAAGGGCTCAAAGAATAAAGGCGTAAGTAACAAAACTTATTCTCTGCCAATTTAAAATGCTCCTGGCAAATGATTGTGTGGCCCTAAAGAAGATATATGAGCCTGCATACTTACCACCCACACACTGGCTTCACGGAACAGCAATAACTTTGCAATGTGATGATCAGTTTTTTTCTCCAAAGTGTTGCCATGACCTGAATTGAAAGCTTGAGTGCGTAACTTTTTTAAAATTAATGTACGTCAGTTTCCTTCAAACCATTGCCAAATTAGTTGATAGAAAGCTAATTGAGACTACCAGCTTCATAAAGCTCTCTCTGCATTTCTCAGTATGGCTATGTCCAGAAAATTGTTGTCCGGTGACTTTTTCATGCAGAAAATCGAGCAAAGATAATTACTTTTTCTGAAGAATCAATCATGTTGTCTTTTTTTTTAATCCTCCATGTCCTCCTTGGCTACTAGCACCTGCGGGGAGGAGGGGTGGGGGTAGTGCGCGATCACGAAAGGATTGTATTATGTGGATGGGCCTACAGTTTAATTTGGAGTTCTCCATAAAACAGATACAAACTAAGCACTATAGCTTTAAAATTCATATGCACTCCATCAGTCTAACTGACCAATCCTATGGTACAAGGAAAGATTGTCGGGCGCCCCCGTCATTTAAATAGCAAATGCATCTGCGCCCATGGGTGTCCTGGTCTTACAGGGAGGTGTGTTCAGGTCAATTCTTGTAATATTGATATCCTGAGGCAGTGTAAAGGGATCGCTCCATTGACCAAAAAAAGGTCTAAAGTTAATAGCGCAGCATTTCATTGTTATTTTAACAGCCCATTAGTAAAATGTGCCTAGGCTTATTCACAGCATGTGCACACTATGCTTGTTTTAAAAAAACAGGGAAGCGCAGCAGCACACAAACATGCCCAAGATTACATATAAAATTTTATGATATGGCCTCATGATAGCAACGTGCAAACCTACAAACGCACCTGGCTTTTTGGGAGATGACACTCCGATTGGTTCACTGCATGTTACGCGCAAAACACACCTATGAATTAATAAAGACACCAAGTACAACCATTTTCGAACCAAGCGCCTGGCGTACAGATCCTATTTTCTGCCATCAAACTAGCAAAAGTGAATTTGGACACACCTTAAATGCACCTGCGCCATGCACATCATGCCATGTGCTTAGATTATTAAAATTGGGCCCCTTGTGTTTGT
Source organism: Etheostoma spectabile (assembly GCF_008692095.1). NCBI lineage: Eukaryota > Metazoa > Chordata > Actinopteri > Perciformes > Percidae > Etheostoma > Etheostoma spectabile. The sequence continues at coordinate 13,024,338 of NC_045740.1, forward strand.
TCAGCAGCTTAAGTTATGATGTAGTTAACTGACATCAGTTTGAAAACCTGAAGACATCAAGCATGAAATTAGTGGAAATCCTATCTTGTCATCAGAGCATCAACTCTACTTTTATCTTTTAAGCTTCCATCCTACCTTCATTTTAGGACACTTTAGAAACACTGTGCAGTATTTCGTTTTCCTTACTGAAGATGCAGACATGGCAGTTGAGAACACATTTCTTTTAGGGTTTAGACAAGTCAAAGTAAACAGAACTCGGCCACTTATTGACAGCTTGCAGTATTTCCTTAGAGCTCATACAACAGGGTTCAGGAGCCACAGGAAGGAAATTACCACTTTTTGTTTGCCAAAGGAAATTGGAAATTATGACAAAAATACAATATCAGACTATAGCACTTCCAAATAAGAACACACAATGGGCTAATTTAGATTTTAAATTTTTTGTTTTTGTAATGACATTTTGTACAACATTTCGTATTATCGTCTACGCAATATTGTGTTAGTTGAAAAATAATATTGGTAGAAAACTGCACTTTAAAATGTAACAGTCATTGATATTGTTTGTAGGTGTGCCTTTTATAATTAATTTGTTCATAAATGAATGTTGGAACTTACTTCCTTTTTAATGTTTTAAATTTATCAAACAATTTGTTTTATCATAGAATATTGAAAGCAGCAGAAAGGCAGAACTGAGTACACTTTAACATCTGTTTATGTATCGCAAGTAATGTCGTTAACGCAATATTTAACATTATTGCATATCGCATATTTTTATCATATCGTTAAGCCATGAACAAAACCTGCATTAAAGCCAAAACACTTGATGTGATAACCAAAGGCAATATTTCTCCCATCCAAGTGTTAAAAAGATGAAAGGGTTACAGTTGCAGGATAAACCTGTATGTGCATATATCTGTGTGCAGGGTACAAAATTTACTTTTCTGTCCACCGGCCAAATCGTAGTGTATGTTAAAATTTGATCAGCCATTACAATTATTTTGTTGGCTGGTAAAGCAAATCTACCAGCCACTTGCAACAATTCAATGTCATGGCAAAATGTGTGGTAATCAAAGTGGGGATGTCAAATTTTGTCCATGCAATGACATCAGGAGAGTTATTGTTCAGGCAGGTACCTGTTTATGCCACTAAAGGACTCTCTGCTCCGTTGGTAGCAATTATTAACCTACTGTATCATTTTTCATTTTGGGGATAAACTTTTTTTATTGATTTTGATTAATGCATAACTAATGAAATTATTAAACCAATGACTCACCTGCAGGAGAGCTCACACATCCCACCAGATAGAACCACAATGAGAAAAATGACCACAGTCCAGGACATATAAAGCTTTTAGCAGTGGCTGCATGGATTCTGCTGAACAAAATCTTTAGAATGACATGTGTTGACCCAGAGGGGGATTGAAAGGTCTTGAGGTCGTTTACGTGTAAGAGGGAGATATTCCTTTGCAAGCAAGTGTCAAGCAAACCATACCGTCTTTTCTTCAGTTGTGAAATTCAGATCGGTCATTATTTAAAAAAAAAATATTTGGGGGGAATGGGATTAGGCATATTGTGAATCTGCAACTTAAAAAAAACAGTTATATTTAGAAATAATAGCTATTTTAAAAAGAGTGATCCAAGTAGTTGGCTGTGTGGAAGTTGAATATTGCCCATATACATCAGCCTCAATATAATTTTTTACATATCTTGGATGTAATTTTCTATTTATGCTATATAGTGCTACTGAGGAATTATACATTGAATCCGCATGAAGCCTTTAATCTAACAAATAATTTCTTCCAAATAGCTATTGATCAGGGTAATTAAACCATATAAATCTCCTAAATACAGTTATCTGCAGTTATCATTGATGTGCATACATTTGCTAAAAAATTATCCTGTAACTAAATCTGTAGCTGGATAATATAAACAATCTAAAAAAGACATGGTAATGAACTAATTAGAATTTGCATTCCAAAGTAATGAATAGCTGAGTTTTCAACAGGAAATGTGCATTAAGAATGAGAAACAGGAGAAATAGTTTGACCGAAATGCTCTCAGCATTGGAATGATCCTGAACTGGAGAAAAGGAAAAATGTTAACGCAGCTATCAAAAACTATCCCTAGAAAAGGACTTAATCACAGACAATACCTAAGATCCCACTAAGAAAGGATTTATTTCTGCAGCTCACAAAATATGGAGCCCCCTTTGCTTGCTCCCTGTTGGCCCCTGTTGTCCATTCTCTGAATTCTCTCTCCAGCGGCCCTCAGGTCAAAGAAATAACTTCGATAAAATGTCATGATGAGAACAGAAAAATGCCACTCTTGTTAATATTGACACGTGACTTGAAATTGAATTATTGTTTGCGCTACAGACCGACAGACAGATCTCACTGACCTATCTCAATTTTAAAAAAAAAAAGGAAAAAAAAAAAAAATCAATTTTTGACATGACTGTACACATAGACACATTCTGGCATATATTAAAAATTGATACACTCATGCAAGCACACACATGCGCTCACATATACTGAGTAGATTAATCAGAGATAAAACTTGCAGATTTTTTCCAGACAGTGGTGACAGCAAAAGGATGGACACACACACACACACACACACACACACACACACACACACA
>NC_045740.1:13026984-13044283 GCF_008692095.1 Etheostoma spectabile
CACACACACACACACACACACACACACACACACACACACACCTTAACAGAGTCACCCCTTAGCAGAGTCACAAGCATTAAGGTAAAAAGATGCCCCATCATGATTCATGAATATAGGCTGCTAATTGATGCAAAGGAACTTCTTAGACAATTAGAAAATTGTTTAAGAATTGATGCAGGGGGAAACACCGTTTTAAAATTAGCAAGCTTTTTAGTTGACACCATGCAACAAAATGTACATTTTTTGGCAGTCCAGATTATGGCAATCAAAGCTGTTTTCAAGGATTTGCTTCTCAAAGATTTGTCTGCCACTGCTTTGCTGACACTGATGCATTTTTCATAGTGTTTCTTTTTTCTAAATCACTATTTGTTTAGAGGCAGACTAAGGAAAAACAAGTCATTTGCATATCCTCACCCTTCAAAACACACACCACTTCCTAGTGGCTTTTCTGAGCCGAGTAATGACAACCAGTAGAAGAAAGATAGACATACATAATGAGGGCTGTCTCATGACATCTCAACCAGGTCAACCATCAGGTTAAAGGCCACTTCTTAAAAATTGTACGTATCATTTAGAAGTGGCACTAGGATCTAGACATAAATGTTTTCAAACATGTAGGAGGCATATATATTTTTTTCCTTAGGGAGACATACCAACTAGTGTTATGTAATTATTGTAAAAACAGCAATGCACATAAAAATAACTGATGACAGGCAAATGCTTGACTCCATGGAAACATTCCTCTGCAATATGCGTGCGTTACATGCAAATTTTCTAGGAGTGTGTCTGTCGTACCTCCCCATCTCATTGCAGCCAAGAAAGAGACATTTTGATTCAATGATACCCCCCACAACCTTCAGAGGATTTACTATACGGTTATGAAAGAAGCCGCGTTGTTGATGCCAAATTTATGGGCTTAATGCATAGATTAAAAGCTCTCCAAGGCGAGGCATCTTCAGCAACTCACAGCATGCAATTAGCAAACAATAAAAATGCCATGTGGCGTGTAATTAGCAATAGGGATCAACCTCTTCCTCACTTATTAAGGCGCCCTGACCTCAACAAGTACCAAGAAAGTCAATTTAAGACCGAAAAGGCGGCAGTTACACCAATAAACTGTCGTCTTTTTTTTTATTTTTTTAAAGCTGTCTGACCTCAAGAGGCCCTGACCAATAAAACTGCTAATAAAGTCAACTTGTGAAATAAAGAAAAAAAAGCCTGCCAGTTCCTTGGCTTTTGATATGTTTACGTAGAGAAGGATTTGTCTAATGAAGCAGTTTTAATTGTGCTTTCCCTTATTGTTTGCTCTCAAGTTAAATCCACTTTGGCTAATCCTAAATAACCGTGGTCATATTTCCCCAGACAGAATGCTGCTATTTCTATATGCTTGTTTTCACATTAACCTCTCATGCCCCAGTGCTCGTGTCTACTGCTTGTGTTCACAACGCTTCTGCCCATTTTGTGAGTTGATTCACATTATAGTAAACAGTTATTGTACCTTGTTGAACTTTCACAGCCTGGCAAATATAAAAGGAGTTATTTAGCATACAACTGCACAGATCCAATCCTACACACATTGGCCATTACATCTCTGCTTCTCATGTAGTATCATGTGAATACTGCTCTCAGTAACATGATTGTTATGATTGTGATCATGGCTAGCAGCAGTGTCACAGTTAGTGACATTATCTTCTCTGCTAGACATACCATAAAAAGATGAAAAAACTGCCACAACATAGCAACTCTGTGAAAAGGTCAAAATCACTTCACAACTGCTGCATTTCTGTTAATCCAGGTAATTTTCGTTGTGCTGAGGAATTTGGGTAAAGCATCTATGTTTAAGGCACCCTCAATATATTTGTTTACATTAAAGATTCAGCTGAACTTAATGCCTCCAGCATGAGTTTTAATACACCTTAAGGAAGACAGAGAGTTGGTAAGGCAACCACACTGTACTGTGCAATTTGAATTTCTCCTCAAATATTTCATTAAATGCTTTTTTGTAATAATCATCAAAGTCTCCCAAACCTTCTTCACATCTGTAAACATCAATTCTGTTGTTTCTAAGTTTTTCCTTACCAGTGCTGATCATTTTTGTTCTTTTTTGCATGAAATGCCATATTTGTTGCCACAATCTGATAACTACTTACTGCTCATAATTCTCAACTTTTTTCAGGACAAACTGCTTTTTTACTTTCGAAGAAGAGAACTTAGCTGTCTGACACTGTTGGACAAAAAACACTTGATAAAGAAAAAAGATTAGATAATACTTTTTTCATCCCACACTGGAGAAATTCACTTATAGAGAAAGTTGAGGAAGAAAATAAGGAAGGTTTTCATGAAGTTGAGTGCTCCTCTCTATACAAAAGGTAATGATCAAAAGGTAATGAAGCATCAAAGGTTTGACCAAAATTGTACTTGCACACATCAAACACTTGCACAGCCTCAAACACAATCAAAAAAAGGTGATTTGTTGTTGACACTACGTACTGTATGTGTTGGCAAATGGACTGTATTTATATGGACTGTAATTATATAGCTAGCTAGCTAGTAGTTGTTACAACTAGCTAGCTAGCTAGTCGTAACAACTACTCAACGCACTTTAACACAGTACAGGAACCATTCACCAACATTCCTAACACTGTGGCCAAGGCATTAGTACAGGGTGCCACCTGCTCATCAAATAGGCATTCACACACATATTAGGGGCAATTCACGGTTCAGGACACTTTGGCATGGAACTGCAAGGCCAGGGATCGCCAACCTTCCAAGTGGTAGGCGACTGCTCTTACCACCTGAGCCACAGGCGCCCAAATCACCCATGGAGTGGTCTGACAGATGGATTAAACCTAGCCTTATAGACAAACATGATTTCTTTTCTTGAATAGAGGAGTGTAGAGCAGAACAGGTTTCCGTTCATGTCCATCAGACTGGCTTCTTAATTGAAAAGCTGTGTGCCCCCCATTGCCCCTCACACACAGGCAGCAGCACTCGCAGAGCCACACTCTCACTGATATTCCATAGACACACAAGCTCACACAGACACACACAGCTGTATCAGTCATAATTAAACTGCCTCCCTGACACGGCCTCTGAGATTAAAAAGGCTGGGAATTTCGTCCTCACCTTCAGCAAAGGGCACTTTTCAGACATTGGAGACAGACAAAAGTTTTCTGTCAGATCCTTCCGGTTGCAGTTGGCTGGAGGATTAGGTGGCTAATGTTAATGGGGTAGAGGAGTAGAGCCTCTCGGCCAATATCCTCTCTGCTCTTTCCAAAGAAAACTTAACTTAACACCCATACAAAGATATATGAGAGTTGACTGGATGTTCTTGAGGTGTACAGGGTATGATTACACAGAAGCTGGCAAACATGGAATACATCCACCAAAACAAGAGATCTGGGGTCTCATTTAAAAAACTGTGCGTAGGATCCTTACTAAAAATGTACGTACGCCTAAAATCCAATGTGTGGCGTTTAATTTCCCTGTTGTTGCGCCCCCGAGAGACAGCTGATTTTGGTTGTTTCGTGGTGACCGCAGCAAAAAACGAGAAAAACGTGTCCCTGTTGACAAATCAATAAATCAAAATAACGTGATTATTTTACTTCTGTGAATCCGGGTTGAATATTTCTATGAAACACTTAGCTGTAAACAGCCGGTTACCCACAGAGTTGCGAGGATGTGTTTAGACTGGGATGACATGGTTCCGGCGCGTTGCCATCTCTACTGGACCCAATTCAGTACATACCTCCAAGAGCGCAGCTTTGGGGATTTTTAAATCTGCATATTAGCCAGTCATCATCATGGTCCCTGTGATTAAAACCTTTCCACAAGCACAGCAACAACTATATCCCCCACCCAGAGATACAGTTTAAAGAAGAACGTGTAAAAGGCAAACATGCTTTTGTTCATGCAGGTTTTGTCACCAACAGTATTAAATTCAGACCAATAATGAGGACATTAAGTGTAATGATTGCGCGGAAGCTTGATGGCAGTATTTTCTGACTTTGATATATGCACAGTATTAAAGACAGACATTTAGTTATTTACATTATCTTCCACCGTTATCTAACGGTAGGGTATTTGATGCTATCATGTATTCCATGGAGTCGGGCCATCTCATCCTCCTGCGCTCCATAGCGGACCATGTGACCGTGACATATTAAATATTAAAAACAAATTTGGATTTAAGATTTGAGTTGGATTTTACAAGGTTTTTATGGAACAATTATCACTCGGTACAAGCGCAAATAATACTGCTGGATTTATCTTCATGATGACATGAATGGTATGGAAAGGAAAAAAAACGTATCATATACTGTGAATAAAACTGTGTAATACTTAATATTACGAGTAATCATCATTCCCACATTTACTTTCTACAGTCTGACATCAGTTCACCACTTCACCCTCTGCGTCACCAATTCCCATCGTCTCCAAAAATGTGGGTTTGCATTTATTTTTTTTATGTATAAATCATAACCTTTCATGGGATGTGGCGCACGCACATTTTCAGACCCGTTTTGTGCGTACGCCATGTTTATAAATGAGACCTGTGTTGTAATATTCTGGTGAGGTAGAAAGAAAGCAGTATAAAAGGTACTGTACGTCTGTTGGCAACGTGAGATTTATTGTATTTTAACTTTAAAAATAACCTTGGATCTGCCATAAGTTATCAGATTTTTTTGGCATTCACCACAGTGCTGCTGTAGAGACTAATGTAACCCTGGCTGATGAGAGGGACTCAAATTATTTTAATTGCTTTTCGGCTGTTAACTTACTGTATCTAGACAGATTATGTTCTCAGCTGTCTAATATTTAATTCCTGGAAAATTACTTGTTTTTGCCTACATGAATAGCAGATGGTCGGGAATGTAATGGCAAAGGTAATGGTAAAAATGTATTGAAGCTTAATTGAGATAAAACTCAGAATTGTCCTGATGCAGTAACTCTACTGCCTCAACTAAACAAAAGAATGTTCAATCTGTACCCCTGACAGCTGAGTCTACATCTCATTTAATCAACTTACAATGATAATCAATCACCCATGTATTACTCATTAGCACATAAGACACTTATAAGTTTTGTCAATTGCGCCAAACAAATGGAATTTACATTTCATTAACGGTGGATGCTGCAATCTCAAATGTTTCACAGCTATTTATACAGAGAAGAAAAAGAATAACTTTAATTTAATCAGATGGTATTGTGGGCTATCAAAACCACCATTTAATTGGCAGAGCATTGTTTTTCAACCTTGCGAATGCATAGCCTACTCCACACAGCTCAGACTAATTGATCTTGATTGCTGATTTGATTGAGTCTCTTTCAGGAAGTCAGTGGGAAATGATTTTTACTCATATGCTTGTCAGGAATCTTCACAAAATGACATAACTAAAAATAATGGCCAAGACAGTGTTATACTGTCTTGTCTCATTTGTCCCCCTCAGCCCTGCTCAGATAGTCTGACACTTTCTCTCTCTTTTTTTTAAGGCTGTGTAGAACTTTCTGTGATGAAATCTAACTAGAACAACAGCTCCATCACAGACCCCTTGGCTGTGACTCTGCCGGAGGACGAATAATCCTAAATGACAAGACACCGACCAAACTCTTTTGTTGAAACTCTTCTGCCTTAAAAGAATAAGAGGACTTTTAGCCAATCAATATAAAGTGCTTGTACTTGATTAGGGCATTGGAGTTCATGTAGACGAGAGGAGGTCTGTGTAGAAGGTCAGCAGCATAATTCAGTCATTCCCAGTTCTCTGGAAGATGGCACCACTTACAGAGCTGAATATCCGTTTAAATAGAAGCCCACAGGGGCCAACAGCTTCAGCGATGCACAGCAAAACACATAGATTAAGAAGAGGAGAGATGGAGAATGAGGACAAGTCCAGGGGCTTCATTTGCACGCAAAAGTTTGTGGACCCCAGGAAGAGTAGCTGTTAGCAGCTAATCGGGATCCGAATAAAGATGGTGCGCGGCACTTCTTAACTAAACTTTAAGATTCATAAAAAAACAAACCATTGTGTAAAATAAATCTAAATATGTCTCATTAACAGAGATGGGAAGTAACACAGTACAAATGCTTTATTGTACTCAAGTAGATTTTTTTAGATATTTTTATTTTACTATTTTTTTTGTGGCGAATCTTTACTTTTACTCCTTACATTTTAACACAACTATATGCACTTTCTACTTACATTTTACAAAATTGTCTTGTTACTTTTGTTTTGTACAAAAAGTTGTCTATCAGGTGTGATTGTGAGTGCATGTCAGAGAATAGCGTGGACACGCTTCATCGCGAGCGCACACCACACGGAGAAAAAAATGTGTGTTTTGTCCATATGCCACCCTTTGTGGTAAAAGCTACGCATGGTTTGATAAATGATGCCCCAGGTGTATATTGAGGTGGCTTTCAAGCTGTGTTGTTACAATCTGGCAAAAATAATATATGCATTAAGGGGTCATCAAAGTACATCACAGCAAGTGTTGCATGAAAACTTTGCCACTAATCTTTAACAAAGATGAGTGACAGATTTTTCCAACTGGCTGGCTTCACTTGGGATGCTGCAGGGTTTGCATTGTGAGAACTGTCTGTCAAACTTCCAAAACCCGTATTTGAGTTGTTCCAAAGTTGGACCTGAGTGAGAAATGCTCTATTACTTGGAGTTAAAAGGAAAGTCGCTGCCCTCCAGCTACATAAGAATGAAAATCTAGAAGAGGAGTCAGGGAAGAGTCATTCACATCCACCCGTGAGTGACAAGTGACATAGCTTTCAGATTGAGAAAATTAATTAGTACATCATGTAGAGAGAGTTTTTCCTGCCATGTAGAGTCATGTCTTGTACTTGTTTTTGATGGTTCCCAGCGATGATAGGATATCAATGTTGTTATGGATGTTAATATCTCAAGATGTATAACTGCACAGCAGCCTATTCGCCAACGGTGAATTGGTTTTAAATTAGTTTGCCAATGGAAATTTCTTGCATGTTGTGTTATACTTATTTAATTAGTTCACTATTTAGTTGAGAGGGGTTTAGCTGCAGACCTCCACTGTGGAGTTGCTTCCGTTGCAGGCTCTACTGTCAGAACACCTCCACTGTCAAACGGGTCAGGACAAGAAATAGTTATTTTTTTTTTTTTTTACCACCATGCCACTTAAAGTCATAATTGTTAACTTGCATCACGACGAGCAAAACCTGATGCCACTTTGCAAAGGTTGGTGACTTATTTGCTTAATACTTTGTATGTTTAAATGCATGGTTCTTGCATTTTTTGTCATTAAAATTGCTACCACTATCAATGTACTGTATAAATATAAAAAAAAAATCTGAATGTTACACAAGTGGGCTACTTTTCATGTTAAATGTACTTCGCTGTCAATGGCTAGTTTCTGAAGTTGCATTTTATGCTGCCTTCCTAATTGTTGTAAATATGAGTTGCCAACTCGGAAGTTGCACCTAAACACCCCCTCAATTTATAATTTTGAGAGGGAAATCCGGAGACTCGTCTAGGCCTGAGAAGCAGGTGAGAATAAACCTTGCGTCTACCTTTTTCATTTCTCTCTGACAACAAAGTACTTAAACATAACATACTTGTAATTCCAACTGTGGGAAGTAGGATGTTCCAACCAGCACGTGAAGGCAGCATAGCTTTTTTTTCTATGCATGACCTCAATGGTTTAATATATAACCATGTGTTAGGCTTTATTGTGTGCAGCCATGGATGAAGAAGAGATGCATCAGTTGAAGCCATTCAAGTTTGTTTTTCACAAAATGGAAGCTATGTGGATGTTTCTGGAGGAAATCACGGATAAAGAGACATAGGCTACGTGACCTACTGCAAATGCCAAGACAACAGACTGAAGTGACTCCAAAACTACAGCCTGCTCGCTCATCTTCTCTCTCCTTTTATCGCTCCCCTCCCACTGTGTTCTGTGTACACACTGATGTTTACAGTTTAATATATTGCCTGACTGTGGTACTGTTTGTTGCGCTTTTCATCCTAAATAACGGACTTATATTTCCCCTTTTTCATGAGACATATATATTTTACTTTGATTATAATATGAGGAAGACAAATAAGTTACTGTAATTTTATATATATATATATATATACACACACACAGACACACACACACACAATATAGTAGTGGGACCATCTACTGTAATATTACAACAGAACAGTTTTTATATGATAGATATCTTAAACAAAAAAATTGAAGGTCGGGAAATAAGAGGCTAATTGTTTGGAAAAAATACATATGGCCTCAACAAGAAAAAGTTTGACAGGATTGGCAAAATAAACGCTGTATTTACGGAATGTGTTAATGCAGCATTTACAAGGTCATTTGCACTTTACAAGGTTTATTACTTAAGCTGTTTAAATATAAATCAACAACCGCACCACTTTCACCAGAAGTTTACACAATTTTATTTTGTATGTTATACATGCAATGTCATGTCTTGACAGTAGAGATGTGCTGACAGTGGAGCCTGCGCCGGTATAGACTCCACAGTGGAGGTCTGCAGCTAGAAACTCTTGATTTAGTTTGAATGTATACTTCCATAATTTTCAACTTTGTGGTTTTCAGTAGCTTTTGTTGATGAGCAATGAGGAGCAATAACAAAGTGATAACAACAAAAATAGTCTAAACTATCTAAAACTGATGGTGAAGATATTATGTGGTGTGACCCTCCCTCTAAATAACACCTTACTTTAAATATCTTCGCTGCAGAGTAAATCCAACCAATATATACATCATCATTGTCTTGCAAGAAATCTGTTTCTTCCCAGGATCCGTATCAGCATTCACTCTGTAAACATGTACTGTATCTTGAATAATCTGCATTACTCAGTGTTTAACTCGCTGTTTGATGATGCTGAGTGATGCTCAGAGTGACTCTAGTCTTACTTAACCGGAAGATAAAACCCTCAGGTGACTTTACTCTTAATCAACTCATGCAAATCATGTCATTAAGGGGTTTTTTTTGTTTCAGATTACATCAAAGACTCAGTCGTTTTTAGGTGAAGTGTAATTGGCAAAGAGAGTACAAGCACAAGTGTAACTGTTACGTGTCCTATCATCATTTATCAAACACTCCTGTAGTCATACATATTTATGCTGTCAGATGACGTTCTTGCATTGTAAATACTCAATGATCCTCAGAGAAAATGGAAAATGAATGTCAAAGTAAATTAGTGTACAAACTGTTGCACCTTATCAAGCCATTTGCACATATACAGTACATCCCATGCATCAAAAGCACTTCATGCATTATAAACTTGCGGAAGAACTTCAGAAAATACACTTCACTGCAGAGTATGTGTTAATAATAGTAAATTGAATTTGTACAACACTTTTCAAGGACCCAAAGTCGCTTTCCAGGGCAAGGTAGAAAACAAAAACAAGGCTAAACAAAATGTGTTGTACGTGGGGGGGGGGGGCTACAGATATGCAGAGGTGAAGAGACGGGTCTTGATGTGGGCCTTGAAGATGGTGAGGAAGTCTCAGAGCCTGGGAGCTGCCCTGGAGAAGGCTCTGTCCCCAAAACTTCGGAGGTTGGACTTGTAGAGGGAGAGGAGACCGGCTGAGGTGGATCTGAGGGACCTGAGGGTTGTTAGGGGGAGAGGAGGTCAGTGAGGTATGTGGGGGCTTTTGTAGGTGATCCGGTTGTAGATTGGAGACCACTTGTGGTGTTTTAGGACTGGAGTGATGTGGTGCCAGGATTTGGTATAAGTATGGTATAAGTCATACCAAATCCTTTCTTGGTAACTCTTTTGGCAACCAAAGAGTTATTGTAGAGCTTCTGTTCTAATGAATAGTACATGCTTTTTCTACTCAAGCTATTTTACTTTATAAAAATAATTGTTATTTTGAGTGCTAGTCCTTTGATATCTGCCTACAAGAGATTCAGAGCTCAAATTAGAACGGCATGTGTTATGCTTCCATGTTGAACATAATGACGTGGTTGCTTAAGTCAATAAGATATGAGTCTGGGCATTTATTTTGCAACACAAGTCTATTTAAGGAGGAGGAGTGATGTGCGCAAGTATCTCCTGACTAAAAAATGAATAAAAGCAAGCACATAGAACCTTGGTCCAGTTAATAGTTACATACATAAAAATTAATTTTCTATTTTGAATTTCAGCCTGAATGTAGTCCTTCTGGCATACATTCCCACAATTTGGATGTTTTGAATTGCATGAACCTTTCAACAAGCAAGCATATGCAATATAACCTTGTCTTCAGAGATTATCCTCTCACCTTTTTTTTGGATTAATGGAAGAATTTTACTGCTGTCTTTATCTGATCCATCCTTCATTAAATGTATAAATGTGTTTCCTGACATCGCTTTTGATAATTATGTCCCTGTCGATCAAGCTTTGTCCTTTTTGGCAGTGAATCTTAGTGTTTTATTTTGATTACAAATTCAGTTAAACCTTAGTTGGCAGCTAAGTACGGTCTTTGCTTCTACATAAGTACTCTGTCTATCTGTACAATCTGAGTTTATGACGAAAACAACTTTTGAACATACACGTTCCACCAAAACAAGGTATTTCCAGAGGCTATTTTGCAGCTGTACTGTGGCCCTGCTCATTACTTAGCACTGCCCTTGATGATTGTGATTGGTTTAAAGAAATGCCAAAAAAAAGGGGTTTTTTTTGTTTTTTTTTCATCCTGGAATGCTGTGTGGACTAGCCAGACCTTCGTCCGTAGCATTGTGGAGGAAGGTCTGACAAACCAAGCCTATGAGCGGAGAAACATTGCGTGAAATGCCCCACATTACTCTGTCAACATACTGTGTGGATCTAACTGGCCATGTCTACCCCCCAGTGAGGCACCAGCTGTGTGGACTCTGCAAACTCAACCGCCTCTCCACCGGCTAAACCTTTGCCATGGGACTTGGCCTTAAAGCCAGCTGACCATGTACAGGTCATGCTGCACTTTGAAATGTTACTCTTATTTTATGACTGTATCGTAGACTTAACGCCAGCTTTCACAACCAACAGGTTAATTGCTGGCCAAAAAGCTGAGTCCCCAATATTTTCACATATAGTATTTCATATTTCACATTTTGTACCTCTGCTTTGTCTTAGGTTTTGCATAAAGATGTGCTCATCAATTTAGGATACATATAATAACAAGATTTAGATGACTATGCTTTGCAGACAACCTAAACCATCATTTATCTTCAGTGCTTATTGCATTCCTGCAGCTGTCTTTTGTATTTTACTTCCACAATGCACTTAAAGCTATACTTCAAATGGTGACAGAAGAGCTGATGCAGAGGTTGTGCACTACAGCACTAGGGAGAGGAGAGGAGAGGAGGGGAGGAGTGTGTGGGGGGGTTGTGACAGTCAGTTCATGCTCACTATGCACATGTGCTTCATTCCTCAGGGAGGCGCGACAGAGAGACTGACTCCCTTGCTCCCCTGGCATGCTTTAACCCTCAGGCCAAAGTGTGACACTAGCAGTGTCAGATGGAAGTGCATGTAAAGTGTGCAACAGAATACCCCAGGTGCCATCAAGGATGAAAGTGCCCCCAAGCATAACTAGTTAGTCTGTGAGGTCCATATGAGGAAGCCACTTCTATTGATGTTGCGACTTGGACTGTGTTATTTAATGCGTAACTTTTTGATATTAAAGTTCCCATGACATGGTGGTCTTTGCATGCTTTTATATAGACCTTAGTGGTCTCTTAATGCCATATTTGAAGTCGCTTTCCCAAAATTTAACCTTGATGCAGAATTACTGCCACTAGAGCCAGTCCCACAATGAGCTTTCCTTAGTATGTGACATTACTGAGAGTGTAGCTTTTGAGGTGGAGGCTGGGGGTGTGGTCTTGACCAACTGCCACTTTGCTCGTTTGAAAGCCATGGTGTCTCTCTCTCATGGGTGGGCCAAATTCTCTGGGCGGGCAAAGCAGAGAAAGGGGAGGTAAGATTCCTGATTGGCTCATCTGAGCTTTTGTTTTCTGAAAAACAGAGCAGGATACCCAGGACTGGGTTCACACCTATCGCCATTTTTAGCCACTGGGGGACCATAGGCAGGCTGGGGGGGGAACTCATATTAATGTTAACCCTCCATAAAATGAAATTGTCATGCAATGGAAGCTTTTTAATGAACGTCTGTGTCATTTAAGCCATCATCAAATGAATTGATACAAAGCTTATTAAAACTATCAGCTCTGCAAATCTCTCTCTGTATTTCTCACTATGGCTATGTTCAGAGACTGGTAATAATTACCTCTTTGGAAGAGTCCATGTTTTTTTTTTATTTTGACTACAAGCAACTGCCTTGAGGAGGGTGGGGGTGGTGTGCAATCACGGAAGGCATGTGTCATGTGGATGCGGCAACAGTTTTGTTGTCATTGCTTAGAATTACTCATGGGGGAAACAGAAACTAAGCACTATAGCTTTAATGCAACGTCCTTAATAAATCTTAAACCATTCAGACATACAATCATGTAATGTAACCTATTATTAGAACCCTTTTAGATAAAATGTGGATTCCACGTGACGTGATCTTTGCGAGAGTTGAACTGGGAGCAAAACCTTGGGGATTAATGGTGTTTGTGTTTTGCATAAAAAACATTTATGGTTAAATCATTTTTGTTTTGGAGTCAAACCTTAATGAAGTTTAAATCAGTCTTTTAAATTGGTGGTTTGTGGCCTTTTCACTTCTCGCTTTTTGTGTCTTTCACAACACGCCGGAAGTTGTAAGTTTGAAGCCAATGTTGACTTTACACATCCAACAATAAATTAACACAGCAATAAGTCTTTTTTACACAAATTTGTGAAAGAATGTATAAGTAAACAGTTTGGCTACAACTCACTGGTCAAGGCACACGTAAAATATACACAACTTCAGAGAGTCTGAACTCATTTCTGAAAATGTTAAACCAGACCGCATAAACTCATGAATCATTGGTTGTTTTCTAAGTGATTCCTGCTTTCTCTAAGCAGCTTTCTCTAATTTCTCTGCTTTCTCTAATATATATATATATATATATATATATATATATATATATATATATATATATATAATCTGTCCAATACATTGACATGTTTAGTATTAGCAGCTGTGTACTTTTTTTTGTTTGTTTTCTCAACCTGGCAAAATGCAATCCCAGTCTCTGTAGAGGACTTGTTTGCCAAATGGTTGTTTACAATGTCATATTTCACAGCTGCTTTGCATGATAATCATGGTCGAATTGTTCCAGACCAGGATCAGAGGAGTGATGGATTTATTTTGCAACTGAAATATGTGGAATGTTCTTTTTAAGTTTATTAAAAAAGGAAGAATGTATTTCTAAAGACACGCAACACAAGATTTATTACATGTGGAATAGGTATCTAATGATAGGATGTTTCTATACAAGATTTACTCAACACTGATTTACTAGCATTTGTAGATTTTATTGACTTGAAGTAGAACATTCTCACAAAGTTTCCAAAAACAAGCATGGATCAAACCATAAATCATTTCATTATATGAACATATGTACAGTACATACATACAGATATGTGTATACAAACATTCAAAAGCATTTAACAACATAAAAAATCATACCCCGGCGCCAGGTGGGACATGTGCCAACTGCCAACCTCAATGCATCCACATCACGCTGTGAGAACTATATGTGAATTAACATGGTAAGCACGTCAAGTAAATTTTACATTGCCGAAGGAAATTAAAGTACAAATTGTGCTTGGCACGAATATAAATAGAGCTTCACATGTGGGATAAAATATCTCGTTGGCCGCTTGTCCTAAAAAGATTTTCGTAAATCCTTTAAAAATCCATTACTGTTTCCTCGCCACTGTTGCACTAAATGCTTGCTCCTGGGTGAATTACTAGAATTGTTCCAAGAATTCTTGTAAACTATGGAGTGTGGTCTAAACATACTCTATCTGTAAACTGTCTTGATAACTCTTGTTATGAATTGATACTATAAATAAAATTTAATTGTTTGCCTTGATCTTCTGCAACGGTGTAACTCCAACTTCAATTAGTAGAGCGCCGGCCCGTAACATGTGCTAACTTTAGATTTTCTTAGGTCTATTAACAAATTCTGCAGCAGTGGAAACCCCAACAGAGGACATCAGTCCTTTTTGTTTCTTTCAGAACTGAAGTTTTTAAGTATTACATTACATCCCTTTTAACCTTTACATTAAACACATTTCCTATTTATTTACTGTATAAGACTATATAAATATCAACCAAATTTACTATGAATTTAGCATTGAATATGTATTATAAACACCGCACATATTTAACAGCACTTACATAATGTGCCACCATGCAAATTCAAAATATTATTTTTAACATTCATTCATAGAACAAATCAGACACACACCAGGATCCAATTATACAAAGCTGCATTTGATCAAATAAAGCATTGTGTTCTTAATTGGACTTTTCTAAAGTCTTTTGTAAGTAAATAAATGGTCATGCGTCATTTTGTTTTCATAGACTTTCTATCAATTTGTCTAGGTTAATCTAGCACTGGCAATAAAATTATGCAAGAAGCCATAATGTCCTTTACTTTGTAACTTATCCAGCTTCGTTTGGGGGAACTTCAGTTCTCCATTGCCAGAGGGAGGAACAATACATACCGTTCAGCATGTCCTGGGTCCAAGGTCTCCCACTCAGCTGTGACTGGTAGAATATTCTGTAACTACAAAGAGTGGTATCTCTGCCATTTGCAGCATGTCCTCTGTTTAACATGATCAGACCGTGAAGCCTAATGTGCACTGGAATAGTTTGCAGCTAGTATCTGTGATTCTTTAGGGGATGAAGATTAGTACCTCCCTCTGAGGCCATTCTCTAATGGAGAAAGTTGGCCCGTCCCATGCTGCTGCTTTGTGAGTCAATGAGTTTGAATTTCATTTCCCGAGATGTCATAAGGGGGCACAGAATCTGTGAGTGTGTTGATTAAAACCCAATTTGAATCCCAAAAAAAACTGGGCCAAAGCCTTAGTGAGTGATTTTGATGGAAAACTACATTATTTAAGTCAATTTGATGTCATTTTTCATTTGGTTTAGTGATTTGAGCCGTAGTAATTCAAGGAACAGTCGAACATTTTGAGAAATACACTTGTTGGCGCAATGGTGTTTCACCTCTCCAACATCACTTCCAGGCAGCTGTGCGACCACTGACTTTGCTCAATGGTGTTTTATGCCCCCAACAGCGACTTCCAGCGACTCAAAGGCAACCAACCCTAACCTTAACCCTGAACATTGCCTAATCCTAGTGCCTTCCAGGCAGTTCTGCTTGTTGTTGGGACCTTTAAAACACCAAAAACCCATTCAAACCCCTTGTCAGGTGTTAAGACTGATCAATATATCAATTAAAATGTCCTTTAACGGTCAGGTCCGGTCATGAATAAACACTAGAACCAAAGACTTAATTTTCAGATTAATCCTGTCCAAGCCTAGACCCCAACGTCATATCCACCAACAACAAAATTCATGCATCTTAAATAACTTTAGTTGAAAAGTCTACCAATGATTTTAAACACCTTGGGTACATTTCTGAGAAACATCCCTAACCCTGCGGCCTCGAGAACACACTTGTGAGAACCCGCTATGACATTACAAAAACATTGTTCCTTTCCTTCAGAAGCAATTACTCTGACACTTATTGTTGGAGCTCAACTTTATCTTGGTCACATCTTTTCTAAAGTAGTACTACCTTCATGCTCAGAAACTGTGCTTTACTGAACCATTGTAGAATTATTATTGGTCCATTCAGGCACTGTCAAATGCATGCCCACGACAGCCTTTATGGGGAAATTGCATGCGGTGTTCTGACAGCAGGCAATTGTAACTTGACTTCAAATCGGATCTTTAAGGATGGTCATCTATAGAAGTATAATGAAGGCAAAAGATTTTGGACAAAGCCAAAATAAAAAAAAATTCAACATTTGAGAGTGCAATGGGGAAGATTAGTAGAATTCAGATTTGATCATGCAATCCTTTTCTAAGCCTACTAGTTTCTGAGTCTGCTCTCTTAATTCTATTTTGGCAGCTTCGGAGTAAGAGGTCGCTTGCCAATCATTTTTGACTAGAGGGCTGCAACAAGTCACACACACATTTGCACATCAGAGTCATGTCTTTATCGAACTAAAAGGCCGCACCACTTTTGAGTAGTTTGCTCCTCTTTAAGGAGCGATTGGCGACTTGTAAACGTTTAGGACATGTTTTTCATGCTCACATGTCGCATCTTTTAGCCTACAATTTCATTGTGGGTGTTTGGCTCTGCACTGTAGATTAAATGTAGATGAGGTTCTGATTTTAATCTGTGACTTTAACTTTTTTCAATATTGTTATGAATGTGAGCTTTTTTAGATTTGTTTATAAACTATTGCATTCAGCCATGTTAGCAAGGTCTTGCTTGTAAAATATATCTTGCATCTCATGAGACTTCCTAAGTAAATAAAGGATTAATCAATATATCAATAAACAAGTACTTAAAACTGGTCAGAGTATATTTTTTTCTGACTTGAAGTAAATACAACATCTGCTGGCACTTGTCTGTGTAGCCCAGTGAATATTCAGTAGACGACAGTAGCTAAATCAAAAAATATACCATCTTTAAAAACAAGGCAGCAGGAAACCGATGAAGTGCCTTCTTCAGGTAGGGAAAGAGTCCTTACCCCAAGTGAAGGAGTTTAGATACCTTGGGGTCTTGTTCCTGGTTCCTTCGCATCAAAAAGAGCCAGTTGAGGTGACGCCTCCCTTGGGAGGTGTTCCAGGCACGCCAAGCTGGAAGACCCAGGACTAGGTGGAGGGCTTATATCTCCAACCTGGCCTGGGAACGCCTCGAGATCCCCCAGTCAGAGCTGGTTAATGTGGCACAGAAAAGGGAAGTTTGGGGTCCCCTGCTGGAGCTGCTCCCCCCGGTACTGGATGGATAACAACAAAGGCTCTCGGGTACCTCTTAGTACACATTGTCTTCAAAAAGTCTTTAATTACAGTACTCCTTTGATCTGTTTGTGCCTTAGTCAGGAAATGACTTAATAGATGTGGAAATTCAGAGGGACTTCAGTTCTCTTACTAAGGTGTCTTTTGCTCTGTAAGTTTTCCGTTTAGTATAGTTTGACAAGAGGGCCCAGATAATTGACCACATAAAATACTGGCGGTTTGCCAGTTCAGGGCTGTAGATTTCTGTAAATCCTTAACTTTATTCAAGTAGCAACAAATACAAAGATTCCTGTGCAATTGCCGAAATGGTATGTATTGCAATTCTATACAGACGTCTAAGCAATGTTATCAGTGGAGTTATACATTA
>NC_045740.1:13044293-13044515 GCF_008692095.1 Etheostoma spectabile
CTGCCATGACAGGAGAAAATACATGCTAATTGCTATGTCTTCCCTTTGAGGGTATTTCGGTCCTGCTTAGTGTGTCTGCGGTTCAAGCTATATTATGGTTACCTACTTTTGCTTTATTACTTTAATTACACATTCAATGTAATTTTACTTACTTGCACTGCAATATGTTTTTTTTTGTACTATGGCAACTCCACTTTGCTTTACAAAACCTTTATTTGACAC
>NC_045740.1:13044525-13045246 GCF_008692095.1 Etheostoma spectabile
CAGTCTACCTTCTGCTCATTGTCTACTGTTTGCCTGTTTTTCTTGTGGGTTTACTTGTTTGTTTGTTTTTTGCTGTTATTGTTGAGAATGCTACTGTAACAAAGGAATTTCCCCGCTGTGGGATGAACAAAGTATTATCTAATCTAATTTAGTGTTTAAAAACAATCTGCCAAATATTTTGAAAGCATATGTGAGCGTTTTCTGGTTTTGTTATATTCTCAGTCTCTTCTGTTTTCCAGCAGTGCTGTTTCCTGTGCTAAATTGAATCAAGACTTGCGATCTTGGAACATTCATTTTCATTCTGGTTTGGAGTGGTCCCAACATTGGAAGTCTCCCATCAATTATTATTTTATAGTGTCACAAGTCACAAAAGATGTTGCAGTGTCACTGCTCTCTGAGTTAGTTGCGGAGCATTGACTATTTTTAAGAAAAGAACATAGCCTCAGTAACAATCAGCACCAAAAGTGGTTTTGTTGGGTTGTTATTCAGCTTATTGAAGCCTAAATTCAAGTTGTGCTTTCTAGTATGAAGCTACTTGGAGGTTAAAAATGTCACACATTGTGTGTACTGTAATGTGTACTGGTTTTTCGAAGCATACTTTCTTTCAAAAGATTTAAAGATGTGATTTAAATCTTGTCCAGTTCTATTTTACTTTTCAAACTTTGGAAAAAACAATTGGCTGGAATTGCATGTGCTAAAAAAAAGACTATCTGATGATTTT
>NC_045740.1:13045256-13069654 GCF_008692095.1 Etheostoma spectabile
ATTACTCTAGACAGTCCTGGTCATTTTTATTTATTGCAAATAAATTAATCTGGTCAGATCAGGGTCAATGTGATTTGCAGGGTTCTGAGTTTTTGCTCAACTCTGAGCAGCAGTGACACATGGGCTGACAGGCGCTACCTCAGTGTTATTCAAAAAGTATTAATCAGTTCCTGCATAATCTAGGGCTGTTAGCAAGCTGAAATACAGCTTCTTGTACTCTACATAATTTAAAAAAGATTGAGTTTAACACATTTAAAATTCTACACTTTTCATTTGTAATGTCCTTTAGACTGTTTGCTGAATTCAAATATGTACATGTCCCAGAGGCTTTTCGTTGTTGGGTTTCCAGTTGAACTTTTATGAATGGTTCAGACATTTAAATGTGGCCTCAGGCTCTTCCCTTGAGGATCAGCGGTAATTGTAACTTTGATCTCTCAGCCACTGTCTTTAAAGCTTCCTACTTTTTATAAAATGTTCCTTATCTGAAAGTGTGTGTGGGGGGGGGGGGGGGGGGGGGGGAGGTAAATAAAGCAATGGACATTACTGCTTGGACAGCAAATTTCTGTCTAATCCCCTAAACCTGAAGACTACCAGTGCATCATTACTCTTTCATATGTCGGGCAAGCGGCTGGGTTGTCATCACTGGCAGAGAAAGTGTCAAAGTGGATGTTTACATCAATAATTAAAACTGAGGGCTCAAAGAGTCATAACAGCTGAGGTTCGGGTTGATGTTACCCTTTAATATTTCCTACAGTTCGTCCCTGAGCCATCCATTACTGACACATTTTCCAACATGCTGGATTGTTTATGGGTTGCAGCTTGTGAGAACAAACTGGAAAGCATAGCAGAGTTATTCTATCTGCTTTATTCTATCTGTTTTCAGTTTTTTTGTTTGGCCTGAGAAAAGGTGTACAGTACATTACGTTAGAAATGTCCATTTAGGTGTTAATTTCACACTGAGGTGAAAGGGTTGACTGGTGCTACCCATTCGTTTTAAAGTTGCGTTCAGACTGCTCAGACTGTTTTTAGAGGTGACATCATAGGTATGAAAAGTAAATGCAGCGAGTGAATGCAAGTAAATCTTTGTGGACACAAACATTTTTAGAGCAGCAGGAGTTGAAATTCATAAGTGTACGAAGGTAACAAAAGGACGGGTCCGAAAGAAAATCCTTAAACTATTTCCTGTTACGTTTTCAGTTCATAATCTGAGCTGTCATTCATAAACACATGTGTGTTGCATATGTTGCTAACTAACTACAGCTAATGTCAGTACAGTTGGCACATTGACTGTTGAATGCAAATGAACACAAATACGGACAAGTTTGCACAAACATGAAAAGTAGAGAATTTGCCTTGCAAGTCACTGACTGATGTGCTGTCTAATTGAAGGGTTAGGGTTGAATTTATTTACCCCTGACTGGGTAGGTCATATAAATAGTAGGTCAAATGCACCATGGAGAACATGAAAACAAGCCGGACTAGCCTATGTTGTTTCATTGCACCACACTTGCCCATCCCACAAGGATATTAATAATGTTAAAATGCTTGTGACTAGAGAAAATCTATTTTGAATCCACATACCTGATGGACCTAGGTTGAAGCTCTGTGGTTGAAAAAGCCATTTCTGTAGAAGCCACTTAAATTTTTTATATTTCAATAAAAAACATTGGGTACACTGGGAAGCGTGTTAACCTGTTTATTAGGGATGCATCGAATCCAGGATTTGGGTTCAGATTCGGCCAGATATTGGGCTTTTTGACGAGGTCTGGTTTCTGCCGAACGTTTAAAAAAAAAATTCCACTGAACCCTCATCTTGAACTAGGAGCGCTACGCAGGTCGACTTGATGACGCCGGCATTGATTACAGGAAGTTGTGTCCGCAGGTGGACCGTTCAATGCAGTAGGCTGTGAGAAAGTGAAAATGGAACTTGTGAGCAGAAAGTGTTGCTTGACAATACTTTCAGTCAAAAGAAGGTAAAGTCGAGCTACGTGTCAATTTGAAATGGCGATTTGTCTCATGGTGGCAAGGACCCTAAACAATACACAACATTGCCTCTGTTAAAACATTTGCGTATAAAACATCCAAAAGAATACAAGCTGTGCATGAAGGAATCTACAGACAGCAGCCAAAATGCAGCAACTTCCGGTACGGCGAAGAAAGGACAGTGACCGCTAACAACTTGTTTTATCCAGACAGTGCCTCTTCCTGGATCGCAGCTGTTCTCTCGGTAAATAAGTCTTCCTACAGTGGGAGCGGAGCGACCGATCGGCCTGCTGCTGCTGCTAACGTTAGCTTCCTAATTTCACCCACCAAACATGTCTTCATCACACACCGGTTAGTGAAAATTTGCCACACAAAATTGTCACTCCTCTGGCAATAGCAATGTGTTTTTCCACGATGTAAAAAGAGTGTATGAATTCAATATCAAGTTGTTACATTTAACTATTTCAGAGGCCGTTGTTTACTTCATTAATGTATTTACTGTGTTAATTGACTGAGGATGGTAGTAAGATTTGTTATTCGGATTTGGCGGAACCCCAAAAATCTGGATTTGGTGCGTCCCTACTGTTTATACGTTAACCATAGCTTAAGTGTAAGCAGCAAGTGATATAAATTTACTTGTTTTGGATAAGAAAAGGGTGCAGCAATACGCCTATCACAACATAAAGGTCCTCATTTGAATCCGCAGTGTCATGATTTTGCCTCCAGGCAGACAGCTGTTGCCATACGTATTCAATAGGAACCTCATGGGTGTGAATGTTGAAATCCAGAATCCCTTTTTTGGAGTAAATCTCTTGTGATCATGGTATAAATGTCAGCAATACGTACCATATATACTAATGTCAGATGAATGGGAGCCATGAGGCCATTCCTTTTGCTATTTTTTTTGTTGCACTTGTTAAAGAGAACTAAGCCGCATTTACTAAAGGCCACGGGACAGAAAACATGTCTGAGGATTACAGAGACCTGATGGTTTGAAATGAGGCCTGAATAAAACTGATTGGCAAGGTGGTAGATGACTATGGGAAATTAAAATGGCCATAATAAGAACACATTACCCAAATGAACAATGTTTTACCTCAGTTTAAACTTTGGATTTTAAATCCTAATGATAACTTGGTCTGTCATGTCATTGCAGTCAAATAAATTGCAAATGTTTTGTGAGCTTGGTTTAGCTGAGAGTTTCAACTATTGATTTGGCTAATAAGCAACAAGTGTGGTGAAATGAAATAAGATTTCATGACGCAAATATGTGACACCTTTTTTATTTAAAACTTTTAAATAAATAACAAATTAGTCCTTGTCCTGGCCAGAGATCCACCTCATTGATTTTTAAGATTATGTTTGCTTAGGCAGGTTGTTAGTAGCCAATCTAATAGCTATTGTTGGATCTAAGTATTACTAGACTGGTTAAATATTTTCACTCTGAAAAAAGAAACCAACCCAAAAACCCAATTTCCAATACATAAGCAGCCCCCCGTTACTGCTTAGTGTGTAAGGTTATGGAGGAGCTGCTTTCCTAACTACTAGCAGTGGGAGAAAACAGTGTAGTGTGATTTACGATGGTAATCATTAGCAGGAGAGGAGTGGAAGCATAGGGGGAGTGGAGAGAAGCTGTACCACTTGATGGAGTGTGTCCGGTCTGCTTGAGCCAAGCTTACAGTTGGCTCCACACAGAGAGACTGATTGTTGATATAAAACTATATAGATTACGTTCCTCCATTTTAATCTGTGCTATGCACAGATACACCAGATTTGTGCATCACAGGGTAATAGTAGTTTAGCCTTAAATGTGTTATAACCACATGCACTTAAAGTATCAAACATTTTTGGCTATTAATTGTAAGTAATACTGTACATACATGGTGGTTGGAAGCCCATCACACCCCTCTCAATGACAGGAACCACACCAGTGCCCAGTGTGATTCTTGTCAGCTTGATACTGAACTGGCAGAATTCAAAGAGGAAAGCCGCCCATATCTGAGACATATAAACAGCAGATCTCACCATCCCGCTGTCACATAGCGGAAAGGAACAAGGTCTCCATCAGAAGCCGGACGCTTTGTGAAGCATGACTAAAGTATTTATTTATTTATTTTTTTTTGGGGGGGGGTAGCATTTTATATCACACAAGCTGTCAGGGAAGTTCAAAGGTTCAGAGAGTAGTCAGACTTCACCTCGACGTGAGCTTTCGGTGCAAACAGAACCAAGACTCTACCTGACGTCTCATATACTGCAGACATTTCCCTGTCTCCTCGAATGGCAGGTCAGATTGCTGGAATCTCCCCTCAGATGACAAGTTTTTGTTTTTCTTTCGAATGCCTTTGACTACTTCAATAAAATATAACATGCCACCACCAAGGCAGCCAACTCTGGCAGTCTGGAAGTAGTATTTGTTTTCAGGAGGAAAGACAATTTAAGCTCACCGTGTGTACAGCATGACAAATTATGAATATTTTGCAAACATGTAACAAGTACTTAGATACATTTGAGATGTGCGTCTCTAGTTTTGAATTCACTTCATTGCTGTTTCTTCGGTCAAAGTTTATTAGACCCACTTGAAAAGCCCATTTCCTATAGTTTACTCTTTGTCCTTGAATAAATACATTGAGGCATAATGACTAAACTGTACTCAGACAAACAAAGGATAGAGACCATTCAAAAGTCATGATAGTGCTGACAGCTTTCACGTTTAGTTATGCTCATCCTCAAATCTCTGCAGGGTTCTGTACCTGAAGCCTGAATTATGTGGATGACAAACTGTTCACAAATGATCCATGGGAGTGTGGGTGCATTTATGTTGCTTTCGCATTTTACTCGATGGATGATGGATGTGGGATTAGGCAGTATCATGAATCATATCAATGTTTTCCCAGTCACTGTCGAGACTTGTGCAACTAAGTCAGGTTCCTGAAAGATTCTCATGTGAAGGCAATGGATAATGCTGCAGCTTCTTAAGGATTAACATAGAAAATATAAAACCCCCGACATCTAGGCATAATAAAATCCCCCCCATAACATAGAATATGAGTCAACAAAGTGCCCTTGCTCCGTACTTGTGATTGAATCAGCAGCACTCTTAGCAAATTATGCCATTTGAGGGTAGTAACCTTGCCTATATACTAAACACATTTTCATTGACTTCATCATTTCATCTGATGGACATGTTCAACTATGAGAAAAATATGTTGGGCCAGCTCAGGATGTTATGACATCATAAGTTTTATCACAGTTGTTGCACATGTGTATTTACACATGTCCCCTCGCGTTACTGGACATTTTCATCTCTATTAATGAATTTTTGTTTTGTAATGGACAGTTATTATAATATTTACATTTTCTAAGAGCTCAAGTGATGAACAACCTAACCCTCAAATATATCACCTTATTTTATGTACAGCCAGGAGGGGAGAGTAACGTGGGGGGAGAAATTATGCTTAAGTTGGTACTAGAATGTAATGACATTTGTCGGGTCATTAAGAACGATGTATACATTGACATACAGTACATAGCTCATATTTAATGTAGTATATATAAGTTTAGCTAACGTTATCTCATCATCTAACATTTAAATGGAAGCTATGTCAATTTTCAACTGGTGTTTGTGTTATTTCAGTGTGGGTAATAGATGAACAATGTTTGGCTTTCCTCCATTGCATTCGACGTTACATAACAAACTACATACTCTTCTTAAAAAAAAATAAGAGCACTAACAGTGTGCTCCAGATGTACCATTTATTTTTAGCTTACTGTATTTACCTTACTTCATAGGTCAAATCAGACCTTAACAGGCTGCAAAGAGAGCAGCTGGTTCCTGCCCGAGGGTCTCCATCAATTGGTCGAGCCAAGAGAAAATTAACTACAAGAGGGCATTACAGCTGTTCAGGAACATTAAATGTCCAAATTCGGCGTGCAAAGTTTGTCAACAGGGATGTAGAAAGAGTTAGAATAGAATATACTATTGTTGAATTGATTAGTAACCTGTCCTAACCTGTAATAGATAGAAAATAAACCAGTTCAACAGGTAACCACTTGTGCTTGATTTATTTGATGACTAAAGTCTATGCTCTCATGAATTTTGTGTGAGGGTTGGCGTTCCACCCCCCCCCATAGTCTCCAAAACTGTGGGAAACAATATTTGTTTGGGGGGGAATGCTTCTTTATACTGCATATATGATGAAGAGAAATGCAGTTCAGAAATCATGGAATAATAGCTGTTTATTATTCGCCAAACGTGATCTCTCTCAGCCAGTTGTACATTAAAACTCCAGCGGGTCACTCGCTTTTTATCTCACAGCGTTTTTGATTGACGAAAACAACACACTTAAATGGCCTAGTAAATGTCAGGCTTGTTGTTGGCACTGACCACTTTTGTCATCCTCTGGCAGCAGAAAGGCGCGTCCGTGCACGCATGCACACACGCACACACAGCAGTCTTTTTCTATAGTCTACCATGTCAACAACCTTGTCTTCTTGACACCAGCCATCAGCAGAAAAGAATCACTGTTCTCTCTGCCCAGTGGTTCAATTAACTCGAAAAGGCTTGTGAGGACAGATCTATATGGAAACCTTCAACTCATCACAGCTGCATTTGTTCTTATGTATGACGAGAACTTGATGTTAAGCTATAGTTAGCATAGGTTCAGCCATGGATGCTGGTTACATGCTCAAGGTGTGATAATAACCATATGACCTGCCTACGTCACTGTGTCCTTGCTGCAGCAGAGCAGCATGGGCAAACAACTCAACAAGGTTCAGGAGTGAGGCCAACTCTCCAGAGAAATGGACTGAATCAGAAAAGGAAAACACAAGTCCAGTGTTCCAACTATCATTTAAAGATTTTGTTGCAGTCCACTACATGAGACACATCTCTTGAATGATTAGTAATAAAAAAAAAATGTTATTTGGTGCTTGCAAATGTATTTAAAGCTCTTAAGGTAATGTTTAATCAGTCTGAGGGTAAAACTTTGGGTGCCCCTCTTTAGCATTTATAAGCACTATACAAACATGTCATAGATGGTTTATAACTGCAACTATAAGGATTTTTTTTATTTAATTAGTATATAGTAATGTACAGTATTTGTCAATAATGACTTTTCATATGACTACCTGATAGTGTTATAAATGTATCAAATGTTTATATATTGCTTATGAATGCTTAAAAGGGGACTTACAGTGACTTACAAGGGCTGCTGAGGCAGCAAATATGTGACCAAAAAAAACAAAGAGTTGTAAAGTATTGTAACACAGCTTTTGCATTTCAAGTTTCAGAGCTATGCAAAAATGTAAATGTTTAATTGTTTTTTCTAAATACATTTTATGTTACAATGGAACATGTTTGGAAGAGAGACAGCAGTAACTGAATATACAAATCCTTTAGTCACTGACTGATACTATTTGATATATTTATATATTTCATTCAAAAAAAGGAACGATATGTTTTTCCACTGACATGCAAATAGTTTGGTTTGGGTCAAGGGAACAACAGCTGTATTTATTGCATCGCCATGCTAATGCACAGAATGAGATTAGAGCTGCTGTCAATGAAAATGGAGGCACGATTAGTAAATCAGTTGAATTAAAAAACAAAAAAAAACATACTTGTTGGCCTTTTACTGGTGAATTGCTGGTAAATTTACTATGCAATGACATCCAGCAATATGGCCTTTTCAAAAGTTGGCCATCTCAGGATATAATTTTATTGTTATAAGCTGGCTCCATGTTACACAAATTGGTCTGTTACATATGTTACAAAAAAGACTTTACCACCTGAAGACAGGAAGCACTTTTACTGTCTTGATTACTGATTATGCCTTGATTAACTGAGTTTGGAGGAGGTGTGCTTGTGTGTGTCTTTAGCTTCAGCTTACGGGTGTACCCATTTAAGTAGATGCCATTGCTATAATTAGCAGATGTGACACTCTTGGGCTCCTCTTGTAGTTAGTTGTATTTGCTTAATTTTCTGCATCAGAGGAGAGCCCCTGGTTGGCACAGTGGCTGGCAGCTTGCAAGAGGAGGCAGAGGCTAGCAAGGTTTACAGCTTAGTCTCTCCAGTGCAGGGGGGAAGTCACCTACAGATATTTAGGCTGTTCTCTCTGTCACTTCAGTGTGATTGCTTACCTGCTAAAAGTGGTTACAGCACAGCGTAAGGCCTTGCTTAACATCACTGGCACATTATTCATAGCATTAGAAAGAATGGAGGGATTCTGTTATGACTGTTATGGATATCAATTATATTGTAATTTGTTTTAGTTATCTTTGTTGCCCCAAGACAATGCACAAAGTAACTGCATTTTTGAGCTGGTGCAATGCGTTAAATTGATTTTGATTTTTTTTGTCAAAATTCAATAGATCTATTTCTAAGGGATTATTACATTATTAAAAAAAAAGCTTAAACCTTTTGCAATAGTACAATGATGAAAAAATAAAGCCATCTGAATGGGCATATGTTGCTGCCACAGTGTCCTCTCTATGCTTGTTAGGGGCAGGGGTAAATGATTAGTCGTGCCCCCAACAGTTGAAAAAGCTTCAACACAAGCATAAGCTCCCCAAGAGTAGCGCTTCTTTAACATTTAAGGTGCTTTGCTTTGCCATCATATGGTCGATCAATTATTTCCCATTTTCTCTTAGCAGGAAGTGAAGACCATCCTGTTTCCTGTCCCTTGAGTCACATCTTGATCTTGTTGCCTCTCCAATGAGAACAGAACAAACACTGTCAAGCAGCTCATCTGCAAGTCAAGTGTTACTCAGGTTTCCTGTGTTGCGCGGCAGCTGTTAATCATTTTGAATGAGAATGCAGGCCACCAGGTGTGAGACAACTAATCTATCACATCAGCCTGCTTCTATGGCAGGAATATGGAGATTCAGATTTAATTATTATACAATGTGCTGCAATGTAGTAATCCCTTGGAAAATGTGTCTATTGAATTTTGACAAAAACAACTGTATTGTGCTTATCACAAATGCCAAATTTGTGTCAAACAAGCAACATAGCAAGTCCTCGACTTTAAGAAGTTGCATAGTTTAAGGCAACCATCAAAATCAACTGAATGCACTCCACCAGATCAATGACTCAGGTATTCTGTGCATCAGCTTGAGGCTAAAACATAATAGAAAAAATAAATTAAAATTAATGGATATCTTAAACAGTCATGACAGAATCCCTCTACTCTTTGTCATGCTGTGAATGCTGCGCCAGTGTTTGGTCCATCAGCTGTGGAAGAGCTAAATGGTGCTGCAAGCTTTAGTTGGATAATGAATACTGACTGTCAGACGTGTATTATAAAACTTAGCTGACTGCTCATTACTTCAATCCAAATTAAAGGGAAGAGCTGCGGTCGTTGATTGATAATGTGGCAGACATGGTACATGCCGGTTGAAGTAGCAGACTATCAGGCCATTGTTATCACCACAATGCACGTGTGTAGAGACTGGTAAACCTGCAAATATTCAGGGTAGATTGCTGTTGGCTGGAAGAAAGGAAGAAAGCAGAAGACTGGAGGCTTATGCTCCAATAACACACAGAACAACCTAATTAACCTTTCCAATGTGAAAACACATCATGTTAACTTGGTGGTAATCATAATTAACATTTTAAATAAAATAAAATTGAACCCACCAAAATATGGTTTCTAGTTTTTGTCTACCTTTTGGTGGAAGTTATTGTTTTTATTAGCCTTGTTGTATATCAGTGGTAATATTTCGGACCTGAGTTTTGGTGTTTATTGCCATCAATTTTCTAGTGTAATAACCACGTCACTTTGTACAGGTAGTGGCCACGTTCTGCTGAGTGAATCATAATGAGCATCACATCAGTGGATCTCCTCGAAATGTATGTGTCTAACAGACCAGCAGCTGTATGTTAAGCTAACACACACAGCACCTGCTCCAATTTAAAACAAGGTGACAGTGAGGGAAAGTCTAAAGCGGTTGTGTGTGTGCAGTGCAAATATGTTTAAAGAAAGAGATCTAAGCTTTAGTGCCATGGCTGTGTTTTTTTCTTGATAAAAAACAGCAGTCTGCTCAATTCCTGTGAGATTAGGTATAGTTTATCAAAGATCACAAACTGTTTCAGTGGCAGCTATGCTTTTCCTATTAAACTAAAACCTTAAACTGCCGGGAAACAATTTAAAGCAACACTAAAGTAAATGCACTTGTTTTATTAAGACAACATCCACAGTCAACAATAAAGAAGTCGGTGTCAATTCATGAGCTCCTAATCAACCAAGAAAGTCTGACTTACCAAGATATTTTTCCTTACTTGTCCTTGTGGTAACCTTAGATATAAAGCACCAAAGATGAGGCAACTGGTGTGTGTGCTGTTATGGTAAGTTACATGGCTTGATTTCTGGGTGACAATGTAACCCTGCTACCTGCATTCTTCTGACGAAGACAATTGCTCCATACACAAGGGTTTCCTTCTTCGCCATCATGTGGTTGACATTTCTGGTTCTGGGTGAATTGTCTTTTGATAACTATTGGATGGATTGGTATGCAATTTGAGCAGACATTTATGTCTCCCTCATGATGAATTGTAATAACATTGGTGTTTTATTGGTTCTTTCTAGCACCATCATCAGTTCAAAATTTCAACAGTTCTGATACTTTTGTTTATGACTAATTACCTACAAACTAATGACATTCCCATCAGCCTCAGCTTTACGTTAAGTGCTAATTAGCAAATGGTAGCATGCTCATACGTTAAACTAAGATGGTGAACATGGCATCAGCCTGTTAGCATTGTAATTAGGTTAGCATACAGAATATTAGTCTAATACTGTGCCTAACATCAGCTTCACAGTGCTGATAGTGTGGCTGTAGAGTCTTAGTCTTGTTAAATCCATTTAAAACTGCCAGTGTGTTAAGATGACCAATTAAAAAACTTTTTAAATGATTATGGACTCCATAACATGTACACAACCTGTGTATTGCAGGTCCGGAAAGAATGAATTAAGAAGACAATTTGTAATTCAAATTATAAAAGAGTAATTAAATTTAATGATTTGGCCAAATTCATTTTTTTTTAACCAGCAGACTGAAGCCTTGCACAGATTTTGGGAGATCCAGGTGTTGGCTCTATCTCTTTCCTGGTCTCCCCCCATCTTCTGCTTTTGAACATAAGAAGTGGATAGATTAAAGATTGATTATACAACCTAAGACAGAACACAACATTGTAATTTATGTCATCAATTTGAATTTCAAAGGAAACTATACCCTCTTGTTAAGGTGATGATTCATAGACAGCATTTAGAGACGTTGCGGCTCAGCACTGCTACCTTCCAGCAAAAGTGGAGGTTGACAAATGGGAAGAAATTACTTTGAGTGACATAGGGAAAAACGGATCGGGGCAAGGAAATAGTTGAAGGCTTTTGATAGCATGTTATAGTAAATCGGCCTCATGATGACATTTGATCTGGTTTTGGCCAGTCTGCTGACAAACTAATGCTATAAAATGAATGTATGACGAGAATCAAAATGTTATGCTATGCTATATTATGCCATACTGATGCTTTTCAAAAATAACTAGCATTCCAACATCTGTCTGTAGAAGAAACAGACACAATTTCCCAATGGAGATCAGACCTATAATAATACAATAATAAGTGAAGTGCTCAGTTTTTACAACTGGTGTCTATGTCAATACTGACTGGCCTCTTGGTGCCAAAGCTTATGAAATCAAAGGTCTACTTAATCACAATCCTGCCATATTAGTCTTTTCCTAGTCTTAGACCTGTCTCCAGTAAAGAATGTCCGGTCCTGCTTAGGGTCTTCTGGCACTTTTCTTGATAACACTCATTATTGCTCAATGACCTGGAGGCAAAGCTTTACTTTGGGCCTCATCACCTTCAGGCCACAGCTCTCCTCCTTGCAGCTCACCTCTGCTTTTAAAAGCCATAAACTCATGCCCGACAAGTTAGCCAGGAGACAAGAATCCCAAGCGGTGATTATTTGATGTTGTAAAGTGAATTACACCCTCCACCAACCTCCAGAAGAAGTGAATGTTTCCAAAGGACCAAATGGATGTATCCAAGATGTGTGCAGTTTATGAGGCTCCTCAATCACACAGAGTAAGAGTGTTTGAATCTCAGTTCAACCTGGAGCAACAATGAAAGTTTGAAGACTCTGCCAGTTGTGAGATTAAATAATAAAAGGAAATAGAAAAAAACTGCCTAACATCATCTGTGTAGTAATTTTTCCACAATGATCAATCAAATCCAAAATGACAAGTCGAATTAGACAACGGATATGACAGAATTCATGATAAAAGAATAAACTGTAAACTTTAAATGGTGCTTCAATGTGTAGTGCTACATGACATACCTTTCCTTAACGTACACCCCCCCTAAAACACTAACCCTGGAATATATAGATGCTCAAGTGAGAAGAGAAGCCATTGCAACGGCCGAATAGAGTGAGAGAGCCCTAGGAGGCTATTCACACTAGTGCTGATAGTTGTTAAAACCCTGTGTGCTTCACTTCAAATGGGTTTAGAACAGCTTGCGGATGTGAACAGGGCAATGGAGTAACACCATAATACACTCTGGGATGTTCACCTCAGGCAAACACTGAAGCTAAGCACCTCTCTCCAAGCTGCCAAAGAAAGTCCATTGATTTCTCTTTTTTGTTTTGTGGGATTTGAGAGAGAAACGGAACTACCAAACCAATCTCGCGGTGAAGGCTTCCCAGCAGCCAATAGTTCAAAGAAATCAGTCCATTAACATGGTTTGTCTTTTTCTGGCAACTAAAACAGGCCTCTCAAGACTACTTAAAAACCAGGTCAAACTGGGAAGTAACATCCCAGAAATCAGCACTGACTAACATCTCTAACTTGTTAATGGTTCAACAGCACTTGGTGAATTATGAGATATTTAGGAGAGAAATTCTGTAAGATTCCATGACCAGTGTAAACTATATAGGCTACAGCTTTTTTGCTTAATGTTTTTACTTAAGTGCATCACCAAGCACTTTTGTGTCATTGTTGTGACAATGCTGTTAGTGCTCTAAATTCTCACTGTCATAGTTGCCACTTTAACAAATTGTCATAGACTGAGCTTCAAAAATACCTAACTGCATGACATTCATGACAACCATTTAGCTTGTTCACAGAAAAAGCACAAATAAATGCTTAGGATTGGTGCTCATGTTGGTTTAGGTTCCGCTTCTCCAGAGACTGCGTTGGAAGAGCAGTTCTAAAGTGAGTAAATAAAAAAAGTCAAGATCAATTCAAATTTGGGCTGTATCCTTCCAGTAGACAAGAAGCATCTGCCCAATAGTAGTAAAAACAGATTACATTTTGTCAGCTGGTGTCTGCATAATAAGAATCCCACCTGGAACAGGAGTGAATTGCTCAATGTACAAGCTAAATGAATAATGATGGCATTAAAGGCAATTCACTTTTTATTGCTAGTTTAAAAACTGCAAATGCCAGTTTGAGCCATTTATCTCACTTTAAAAGTTTGCATAGCAGACACTTGTCATATTGTAGCCTGCTTTTTAAATATTTTAATGCCGCGTTGAACATAATTGCATCTAATCACTAGGACTAGATACAGAAGATGGGTTTGATGCTTACATCTATATCATAATATACTTGGCACAGTTTTATTTATCCATCCATTTAGTTATTCATCCATCCATCTAAATGTTGCAATATACCCTGGACAAGTTGGCTTACAAAGATGGTGGGCACTAGTAACTAGCAGTAAATATGGTGGTGAGTAGTAAACTCAAGTCCAGGCATAGAAATGTCCCTTGACAAACCTCAGAGATATCACAGATGTCTGTTTATTTCTATAATTTGTGGAGGAGAATCACATTAACAAATACACACAGAAAAAAAACAGCACCAACTTCTGAACCCAGAATGTGGTTGCTCTTAGGGTGTGTTGTGACAATGGTATCTACTACTGGGCCACCATGGCCTTGAAACCCCTTTTTAGAGAATTTTGTATTGGAATGTGTAGAATTTTCGTCCTGGGCTGCAAGTCCTCCCAGGCCAGTGTTTCCTGGTATTTCTCCAGTGTCTTTTCCCAACTGGCTGCACACTGAATACCTCCAAGCGTAGGGAGCCAGAGGATGGCCGTAACTGATGTCTAAACCACCTCAGCTGGCTTCTCAACACTGAATGATACAATGTCACACATGTCCACTTGTGTGACAGAGCAAAGATCATCAATTATTTGCTCAATAAGACAATATCACATTATATTAACATTTTCTTTTTATACGGGAATGAAGTGAATAAATTTGTAAAAATTGCCTAGCTATTCAACCTCCCAAGAGTTCTCTGGAGGTCCTTTGTCGACGGCCTATACCCCCCAAAGGGGGCCAGGCATAAGTCAATATTCAAACTCCCATTGAGACTAGGTTGCAGTCAAAATGTTTGACCTTGTTACTCACATAAGCTCCGCCTCTGGCTAATATGCATAATTTAAAATTTCTGAGAAGTTAACTAATGTCACTTGAATGCTTAATCTAATGACCTAAAAGCTAAAGCTGTTCTACTCTGAAACAGTCGTTACAAATAGGACTAGGCCCATCAAGAAAAGCGTTTCTAGTAGTAAATACATGGCAATGCTCATACAAGCTGAAGTTGTTTTCTGTCTTTGTGACTTTTTTGTCTAGGAATTGATAATCTTTCAACACCTCTCAATCTGTTATGACACTGAATTAAATGGATCCCTGTGTAATGCATCAAGGATTATGATAGAAAGTAAAAGTCTTCACCGGCAAAACTGAAAGTAATGCATATCAAATCTTGCCTTGTTTTAGCTGGTTCTACTTGGAAAAAAATTATTTGGAGTCTATGCTTTTGTGGATTTGCTTTCCTTGAACTGACACTAAACATTTTTGTGTATCTATTTCTCTGGAGATGAGGCCATGTTTGTTTCACAGGTTAGCTTAATGCACTTGGGAGATGGAGATTCAACAGAAATAACACTGAATTTGGGATTGGGGATTACTGGAAGCAAAGGTATCATGCACATCATGTGCAAATCACTACCACTGACAAATGCCCACACATAAAAAAACGCATGACTTTGCGAAGGCAGTATGATAAGTAAAGTCCCTAACATAAATCACATATGAAGGTTAGAGGTCAAATAAATCTGCTTTGAAAGTACATACATCCACATGACTTCCAATAGAGGTCAGCCATATCTCACACACTCCCGTCACTGATGCACATCTGTGTTTGTTTTTTTTAAACCACATTAGAACAACCGTCCCTGAACACATGTCAATCGAAGTCATGCATTCATCTTATATTGTCCATATGGGGTCACACTTGACTATCTTTCAGGACGAGAGCTCAAGCATGAGGCTTTAAGAACATCATCACCACCAGTCAGTGTTCCATATGCTTAACCCTGCTGGCAAATGCAGCATAGCAGAGTTTATGCTTAGCCAGTCCCAGGGGAACAGCGTAAACTGTACATGGCCTGTGCAACCAGCCAAATGTGACCCTGGTCATAATTCAGTCACATGTAAGGAGGTTCATACAGTCACCCGTCCGCACTCGGGGGCTTGCAAATCTGCAAGACAGGCTCTATTTCATGTTCATCCTCACGCATTTTTGGAGCTGACCGTGATAACCAGAAGACATTGATCTGTGTTGGCGATTTGAGGTATATGGTACAGGTGCCAAGGTCTGTGTGTTTAAGTTGAAGCTGTATTTAATATTGCCATTTGTGTGACAACCAGATTTGGGCTGATAGATATATTCAAAGAAATCCTCATTTTAGTGGGTAAGTCTTCATTAAGCTACATTTTTTTTAAATAACATTTAATTAAATGACTTGCACATAGTACAAAACCCAACGAAAATCAACACTGACCTTAGTTTAGTTAATACTTTTTGTTTCATGGTCCTCACGTAGACCGTTTGGTATGTGTCTAAACACTTTCATATGGTTGATGTAAACTTGAACGGGTTGCTCATGTTGTGCTGTCTGCTGGTTGTGTAGTATTGTATTGTACCTTAGCCATAGCCATAAGTATTGTAGCTTAGCCATAAGAATCACATACGTGTTTTGGCAAGTTTTTATTTTTTTTAATCTTCCCCGTCCCGCTATTACTCAAAAATTGCTCATGTTGGTTATAATGCTACACTAAGCTGTGTATTACTTTTGAAGTAAATGTAAATGTGCTGTATTTATATAGCGCTTTTCCAGTCTTAACAACTGCTCAAAGCGCTTTTACATCTACAGGAAACATTCACCATTCACACACATTCATACACTGTGGCCGGGGCTGCCGTACAAGGTGCCACCTGCTCATCAGAGCACACATTCACGCTCCGATGCGCAGCACCGGGGGCAACTTGGGGTTCAGTGTCTTGCCCAAGGACACTTCGACAATGACTGCAGGGGCGGGGATCAAACCACCAACCCTCCGATTGGCAGGCAACCGCTCTACCACTGAGCCACAGCCGCCCCAGTAAGTAAGACTGAAAGACCTGTGGCGGGCCTTTATTGGTGAAGTTTAAGTTGGAGCGAAGTAATTGTTGGATAAACATGCAAGTTTCCATACCGTAGTGCCACATACTGTACGTCTGGGATACTATAGAACTATATTTCTTTTCTATTTGTGCTGTATTGGAATACATTTTTCCTTGCTCTGTAAAAAATGAAAGCTACCATTTCTCGACTAAAGAGGGAAGTGATATACACTTTTAGTAGAACACCCTTACCTAGTGTGCCATTATCATGGTCATTCTTGCTTTGGGATTCTGAGCTACAAATTTGTAAAATGTAAGTGTAAAAAGTTTTGTTAATGAATGCACACACGTTTGTCCATGTTTTCAAAAACCGAAATCTCTGTAATCTCAAAAAAGACATCTCATTTTTTAGACGCCACCCTTTAATTGCAATAATGTCAGTATTTTCTTTACCTATGAATACTCTTTAAAACCATGTAAAATATATATTAAAATATATTTTTAATATAATTATACTACATAATATGGTTAGCTCCTTGTATATCCTTAACTTGATGAACTTGGTTTAGCCTGAATACATGACAAGGCAAGACAAATCTTTAATTTAGCGTCGCAACAAAACTACGGCAGAAAGAGGATACACATTATCACCCTGATCTGTTATCTAATGCGTCAACATAATTATGTCACACATTCTCTGTACCAAATGCATTGACAGTAAACCCAGAGACTGCATCTTTATTGTCCCATTTCTCTGTTATTGAGCCAACTGTATGTATCCTAAGCCATACCACGTGCCAGTGGCATTGCAATGCTAAAACTGGAAAAGACGTATTGAGTGCAAGGAAAATGGGCTCTCAGCTCAGGGAAAAATATCTAAGGAAGTAAATAAGTGATAAGATGACTTCAGAGCAATAGGGAAGTCAGCAGAACTGTAACCATCGAAGTCTGTTAAAGTTTCACAGCTCGCTTCTTGTCACTCAGATTCTTTGTAATATACAAAAAGAATGCTGGCGCTGATAACGTAGAAAACAACGCAATGTATTATTCAACAAAAATTCAAATAATACAAATAATTCATCAAACAATGTATTTTACTCTTGCCAGATCTCTTTTTTTATAATCCTTTCTCTCTCGCTAGTTATTTTATTTTCCGTGTCTGTGCCTTTAGAAGCAGTTACAATCAAAAACCACTTTGTTTATAATAAACAAGGCTGGAGGATTAAGTGCAGATGTCAACAAAGAAGCACTTGTTGATGTAGTGACTGGCACTAAATATGCATATCCAGCCAAGCCCGGCTAATTCACTGCACTTGCTCATATAGCAATGGATTGGTAGGAGGATTACAGACTGGGTTGCCTGTTCCTCTCTGCCCAGCTGGCACACACAGGCTACCACTGTGTTGTTCGGGTAAAGCATCCCACTTAAACTAGTTAAAGCTACCTTAATCTGGATTTGATTGCTATCTAGAGAAGCCTGCTGTAACCCTGGATTTTCTATTCAGTGCCTCCTTGGGCAATGTACGTGATGTGTGATTGACAGGTTAATTAATTGGATAATTTGAGAGAACG
This sequence comes from Etheostoma spectabile, assembly GCF_008692095.1. NCBI lineage: Eukaryota > Metazoa > Chordata > Actinopteri > Perciformes > Percidae > Etheostoma > Etheostoma spectabile. Next base: position 13,063,270 of record NC_045740.1, read on the forward strand.
ACAACTTGCCAATGGGCCTAAAGAGCATGCAATGCAAGAACTGGCTTGCATTCACTGATTGCCAGATGAAGCATGGGCTTTAGCACTTGGGACTAATTACAAGGCTACTGTTCAGATGCAAAGTCAAAGAAATGTTTGTCAAACATTCAGATGCATACTGACACACAGGCCTTTGTGTCATGTAGGCATTTAAGGTAAAAGTGGTCTAAAGTGCATTCATGTTTCTTCAGTTCACCCACACATCAGGAAACAAGCTTACCATTTTGAACATTTGTGTCTGTGTAACATGTCTTCTCTTTTATTATTTACATGGTCCTTTTATAAATTTTGCAAACAAATAGCAATCCCTCTATAATTGGTGTCTGTATGTCCGAACACCCAACAGTGATTTTTTTTTTTCCTTCCAATGATTGTTAAAACCTTCTAGTTACATTAAGAAGGTTTACTTTTTTAACTATTTTGTTGGCTTCTCTGCCATTCAAGAGTAGTAGAAATCTCAATGAGTGGTCTTTGGATTGAAGCAAACTATAGTTATTGTTCAAGGATGTGTTTTTATAGAAGGGAAGGGGAAAAAAAGAAGTTGCAGTATATGATAATGTATTGAATGAATACATCTCTAAACTGAAACGTAGACTGATGACTACATCCTGAGCCTACTAACCAAATGTCATTGTAGTTTGAGATGCTGTGCAGGCTTCAGGCACTAATGAATACTTGGGTACAAGGTACCTTTTTTAAACCAAAGCACTGACTGTTGCTCTGAACCAATGCTCCGTGAAGGGTAAAAGCCTGTGGTTGTACAGGTCGTCTCTCATGAGGGAATATGTATAAATGTATGAGCGTGGAACAAGGCAATGTTCCAAAAGTGCATGCTTGTTCAGCAAATCTTTCCTGGGTGACTATAGGCAAATAATCCAATTAATTGTATTTTCTGAATTTGCAAGTATTAACTGAAGGCAATGCATGCTAAAACATGCAAACTAAACTCAGTTGTCTGCATTTTCACATGTTCTGGCTGACATGTCATGTTGATAAGATATTGAAATTGCCCTTTTCGAAATTACCAGTGGTCAAAGACATATCCCTTCAGCAGTGGCTCTCCAGCTGAAGGTATGGTACCTCAACCAAGATACTGTCAAAAGACGTCCTGAGAATCTGTTTGACAGATTATTGCTATGTGTGTGTCAGATTATCAAGTCAAATTATGAGCATACAAATAGTGGTGGCTCTCCTGTCATTCAGAGATAGGAAGAAAATAGACGAACGATGATGAATGATGAAAATGAATGGCATTCCACCCTGCCGAACGTTGTTCTGAACAAATGAATTCCAAGGGCGCTCCTCATCATTTCAATGAGTTTTCCCCCCCCGTTATGTTTCAGCATAAATCATGTTAACCTTCTCATTTTCAAGTTCATTCATTTTTAAGGTGCTCTTCCTCCTGTCTCAGTGGCTACAGGCCTTGTGGATGCATCAAAGGGATCTGATTGCAGATATTACATTACACCTCCAACTGCAGAATATTGTCACTTTACCAGGAATGCCAACTCTACTATCTGTCATAACTCAAAGCTGTCATTACAGCATCCTACGTAGCATGCAAATGAACGTGGCAGGTCCAAGGATATCTGCAGAAAAGAGGTGTGAAAAATCTGTTACAATGCCTCTATAAAACAGAAGATTGATCTACACCATGACAGGAACACCCACATATTAAAATGTGAAAGGAGCACTCTTTTTTTCACATTTTTAGCAGCTCCTATTAAGGAACATTTGGAATTCATGTGCATACGTATTTCCCTTTCCTGTCACCAGACAGAGTGTTGATACTGGAACATTCTGCTAAATCATGCAATGTTCAATGACATTTAAAAACGTCCATAGCCATTGTTTTAAAATGTTTTTATATTATTTGTTCATGGCAACTCCCGTGTGGTTCAGAGAAAGATTGTGGCTGTGGCACCTTAACTACGGTTAGGCATCTAAAACACTTGGGTGTTGGGAAAAACTTGTGGTCATGTTAAAAAACAAACAATTGTGACAATTGTGGTAGCAAACTGAGGTCTAATGACAAAGACCCACTGGAAGCAAGAAATCCCGTAACATCCCCACCAATTCTTGCTTGTGGCTGCAGGCGAGGGAGTAGCCTGCTTGCTTGTTAGCAAGCATTGTGTAAATAAGCAACCCCTCACTTTCTCCAACTATTCACTTGACTTTGTGCCAAGCAGCACTCTGTTTTTGTTTGTATCTGTAATATTTAAGGCAAGGGACACAGTACAAATAAGGTATAATTAAGACTGCAATGGTCTCCCAGACATGAGTGTTCACCCCTTTTTTTTGTCAGTAAGTTTCCTACATTTCTATCGGTCATTCTCAAAAGTCAAGAATGAAATGCTGATTGAGTCCTTGACCCATTTGCATTAACAATATTAACAAATATTATAGTGTTTTTTGGCTAATATACCCAAAGCATACCACAAGTTGATTTGGTTTCTGTAAAGAATCACCATTCACTGAGACATTTGTAAACCCAACACATTCTCACTCCCATCTCAAAAAATACGGACGCTTGGTCAGGTGCCTTTGTCGTTGTTATTGACGCTAAAAGTCTCCTTTAGCGTCATATAACACGCTTAACCTAAACACGCTTGTTCGGGACTATTGGCGTCCATTTGACGCTGTTGGGTTAAGGAAAAGCTTGTGGGTGGGCTTACGGTTCTGTGACACGCGGCAATAACGGGATGGTTAAAGACACGCGGGACATGAACCCCGCTCTCCTGGGTGAAAGTCCTGTGTTTTGCTTCTTACATACCACCTAATTTCTCCCTTACATACTACTAGCCAAAACCCGTCTAGATGCTGCTCTCCCCAGTACGTACTACACACACGCATTTGTCGCATCAGACGCTGAAAGCCAGTGTCCAAACGTCCATATTTTGCGTGTTCAGAGTGACAACAGGTTGTTGAACCACAGTCTACTGCTGTGCTATTTAAATACATGTTTTAATGGCTCTCAGAACCTTTTTTTTTTTTTTTTTGCTTTTTTATGTGTGGTTGAGGAATAAGAGAAGAGGAATAACATCAATCAATCAACTTCAATCACATTTTTTAGATGGGGGAAACATTGTGGAGGCTCCTTGTGGGAATGTGGTATCTGCAAACTGTGAAATTGTGTTTATGGCAATTAGTGCCACCCCTAATGTGGGTAAGCACTTTGACAAATAATGGCCATTCTCTTTTGGACTGACTGTCTACTTCCATTGACATCTACAATTTCCTCAATTTATCCTCCTAGCTGTATAACTGCCTCTTAACTGCAGAACACTACAGTCATTGGACATTCAGCATGATTTTTCACACCGGCTCGTTGCAGTTGCTATGCCAATGCATTGTTGACCTCTTATATTAAATACCTGGATCTGGTCTAATTAAAACATGACGGTAAAATCAATATCATCAGTCTACCTCCAACTGTTATAATATCAGAGTAGTGGCTGTATTTGACAGTTTATTGTATTTATTTACAGAAATGTCTTATGATGACTGCATTTGATCAAGCCTGTGAAGAGATTCATGACTGACACTTTAATGCCAGCATGGAAAAACTGAACACCCCCACAGTTTACCACTTAATCTACTAAAATGCTAACGCGTGACTGATCAATAACACAGTATATTTACTCTGCTCTTTTTGCTGATATTGCAACTGCTTGAAACGTCAGGGGGATGTGAAGCCTTTTTTTATGCCGGTGAGGAATTGAAAGCTGTAATGGAGAGATAAAGGCAGGGCCTAGGTTTATTTAGATACATCTGCACTAGGCAACCTCACAATGACCCGTGAGCCATGATGTGGTAAAGATGTCAACTGGTAGACGTAAGCACGAAAGGCGCTTCCAGGCTTTTCTTGATGGAGCAAAAACAAACAGTTTTGACACCATTCACTTCAGAAATCTTTTTTTTCCTCTTCATCTGTAATGGTATGTTGGAACAAGTCAAGGGTTGAAATGCATTCAAGCAAACGACAGCAAGGGTAGATGAGGGGTGAATGCATGTCTCTGATGTGACGGGGGACACGATGTGAGGAACTTACTAAAATACATTTAAGATTAAATTAAAAGAGAAAAACGTATAATAAATTAGTTCAAATTTACTTTCACACAATTTTTTCATTTTTGATATTCCAAATTCCAATTCCAACATTTTCTCCACTGCCAATTACTTGTATTGAAAAGCCTTTGTTTGGACAGGATTGTAAATTAAAGCAATTAATAGACAAAAAATATTTCCACTTCAGAGGGGAGGGGAGTTGCTACATCCCTAGACAGCTGATTGCGGTTCACGGCTCCATGTGCATACCTTTGCTCCCAATGGAGAGCCTACGAGCCTCTGTACTGCAGTGGGGCTGGGTTCCAAAAAAGCTACTAGCACCCAATCTAGTGACTTTCTTTCAGAGTTTTTTTATTTTTTATTTATTGAATGAGAACTTTTCAAAAGAAAATTACTGTATGATAGACCATACACCTTTCTTTTTCTTTTTTGTCAACTAGAACATACACCCCCCCAGAACCCACCCAGTTACAAACAGACCTACAACAAGAAATTCCGACAAGAGATCAGTTGAAATTATAATACATAAAAGTTGAAAAGGTTATGAATAGCAGAAACGAAGTACAAACCTAAAAAAAAAAAAAAAAAAAAAAAAAAAAAAAAAAAAAAAATGGAATAAAATTGGAGAAGGGAGTAGTTGGTTTCTCAAAAAATCTCAAGAATGTGCGCCAGATTTTTTAAAATATTTTCTCAGATCCCTGGGTAGTGTAATGTATTTTCTCTAAATTCATAAAAGACATAATGTCCCTAATCCAATGTGAGTGGAAGGGACTGACCTGTGATTTATTTGGGGTTTTAAAAACAATTCTTAAATAACATTTTACTTCATAATCTATTAACAAATATTGTCTTTATCTCAATTTTAAACAGCTGAGATAACATATATGTTTAGGGAATGCATCAGTCTCTACTAGAACACAATTAAAAATGGAAGTGGGGTTCGTTTTTTGTCATAAGGTCATAATTCATGTTAAAAATCCACTATGGAAACAACATAAGTGTCATATCCAGAATAATGTTCTGAATTAAGTCAGGAATACATGTTTATCACAGGAAATAAGGTAAGGACGTTGATTTTCAGGTAGAAAAAATGTAACTTGGACAATTTTTCTTCTTGGAAAAAATTTGAAATGGGTCAATTTGACCGGAATACCATACAAGGGTTATAGACATAAATTGTGCCTCTTAATGTGGAGATAAAAAACATGTCGACAGGATTGGCTGGGGGTTAATTAGACAATTGGAGAATTAACTTCCGTATATAATGCCTATTTTGTAGAAAACCTGAAAAAATCTGTCTTTACAAAATCAAAGTATTTTTGTCAATTGAGGAAAACTAGCAAATCAATATAAATCAAAAATAAATTGCCAATGCATTTTAAGCCTTTTTTTTTTTGCCAGATCTTAAATGTACCATCCACCTTCGAAGGAGCCAACAAATGATTGGCTGCAATTGGGCTAAGAAGGGAATAAATCTGCAGTCCATGCTTCCTCCTAAATTGGGTCCAGATTTGAAGGGAATGCTTGTTTGTTTATCTGTTTATATGTTCATAATCACGTGACTGCTGTTGGGAATAGCAGAAGAGATTGGGAGTGCGGCGTTTAAGAGGGCAGATAGAGACAATGGGTTAACCGTGCTGGACTCCATTTTAACCCAGACTGGGGCAGTCGTCAAGGTGAAAATGCACCCAATACAGTCCCTGACAAAAGTCTTGTTGCTTATCTATTTTGTAGAAAACACCTGCTATTAACCTGACTTTTACTTAATCAATTGGTGTAAGAAATAGCTCATATGAAAAGCTAAAACCTCCCAAATGATGTTCAATGCACTGAAATAAATTAGTTTCACTGAAAAAGATTATTATTTAAACAAGACAGAAGGTCAATTTTGGCAAGACAAAAGTTTTGTCGCCTATACATAAATGGAACAAATTTACTACAAATACTAAATATGTTCAGCAAATTAAATAGTGGCGCTATGAGATTCAATAATATCTTGTATGACTTCCATGAGCTTGAATGACTGCATCCATGCGGTTTGGCAAGGATCATACAATGTATTGATGAGTCATAAGGAATAGCTAGGAAAGCAGTCTTGCATGCCTCCCAGAGTTCATCATATCTTGGTTTGGTTTTCCATGCTTCCTCTTTCATCCTACCCCACATATGCTCAATGATGTTAATGTCTGGTGACTGGGCCGGCCAATCCTGGAGCATCTAGATCTTCTTCGCCTTGAGGAACTTTGAAGTGGAGATGGAAGTATGCGATGGAGCACCA
>NC_045740.1:13069670-13073907 GCF_008692095.1 Etheostoma spectabile
GGCCTCTTTTATGGTTGGGAATATAAGAGGTAGCTAAGATTTCTTGGTATTTAAGACTGTTGATATTGCCTTCCAACCTGCAGATCTCTCGCACACCCCCATACTGGATGTAACCCCAGACCACATCATCACTTCAATCACATTTTTTAGATGGGGGAAACATGTGGGCTCCTTGTGGGAATGTGGTATCTGCAAACTGTGAAATTGTGTTATGGCAATTAGTGCCCCCTAATGTGGGTAAGCACTTTGACAAATAATGGCCCTTCTCTTTGGACTGACTGTCTACTTCCATTGACATCTACAATTTCCTCAATTTATCCTCCTAGCTGTAAACTGCCTCTTAACTGCAGAACACTACTCTTGGACATTCAGCATGATTTTCACACCGGCTCGTTGCAGTTGCTATGCCAATGCATTGTTGACCTCTTATATTAAATCCCTGGATCTGGTCTAATTAAACATAGCGGAAAAATCAAAATCATCAGTCTACCTCCAACTGTTATATATCAGAGTAGTGGCTGTATTTGACTTTTATTGATTTTATTTACAGAAATGTCTTATGATGACTGCATTTGATCAAGCCTGTGAAAGATTCATGCCTGACACTTTAATGCCAGCATGGAAAAACTCGACACCCCACAGTTTCCCACTTAATCTACTAAAATGCTAACGCGTGACTGATCAATAACACAGTATTACTCTGCTCTTTGCTGATATTGCACTGCTGCTGAAACGTCGGGGGATGTGAAGCCTTTTTTATGCCGGTGAGAATTGAAAGCTGAATGGAGATAAAGGCAGGGCCTAGGTTTATTTAGATCACATCTGCACTAGGCAACCTCACATGACCGTGAGCCATGATTGGTAAAGATGTCAACTGGTACGTAAGCACGAAAGGCGCTTCCAGCTTTTCTTGATGAGCAAAAACAAACAGTTTTGACACCATTCACTTCAGTCTTTTTTTTTCCTCTTCATCTTAATGTATGTTGGAACAAGTCAAGGTTGAATGCATTCAAGCAAACGACAGCAAGGTAGATGAGGGGTGATGCATGTCTCTGATGTGACGGGGGACACGATGTGAGAACTTACAAAATACTTTAAGATTAAATTAAAAGAGAAAAACTATAATAAATTAGTTCAAATTTACTTTCACACAATTTTTTCATTTTTGATATTCCAAATTCCAATTCCAACATTTTCTCCACTGCCAATTACTTGTATTGAAAGCGCTTGTTTGGACAGGATTGTAATTAAAGCAATTAATAGACAAAAAATATTTCCACTTCAGAGGGAGGGGAGTTGCACATCCCTAGCACAGCTGTTGCGGTTCAGCTCCATGTGCATACCTTTGCTCCCAATGGAGAGCCTACGAGCTCTTTACTGCGTGGGGCTGTTTCCAAAAAAGCTCTAGCACACCAATCTAGTGACTCTTTCAGAGTTTTTTTATTTTTTATTTATTGAATGAGAACTTTTCAAAAGAAAATTACTGTAGATAGACCATACACCTTTCTTTTCTTTTTTGTCAACTAGAACATACACCCCCCCGACCCCCCCAGTTAAAACAGACCTACAACAAGAAATTCCGACAAGAGATCAGTTGAATTATAATACATAAAGTTGAAAAGGTTATGAATAGCAAACAAGTACAAACCTAAAAAAAAAAAAAAAAAAAAAATGGAATAAATTGAGAAGGGAGTAGTTGGTTTCTCAAAAATCTCAAGAATGTGCGCCAATTTTTTAAATATTTTCTCAGATCCCTGGGTAGTGTATGTATTTTCTCTATTCATAAAAGACATAAGTCCCTAATCCAATGTGAGTGGAAGGACTGACCTGTGATTTATTTGGGTTTTAAAAACAATTCTTAAATAACATTTTTTCATAATCTATTAACAATATTGTCTTTATCTCAATTTTAAACAGCTGAGATAACATATATGTTTAGGAATGCCGTCTCTACTAGAACACATTAAAATGGAAGTGGGGTTCGTTTTTTGTCATAAGGTCATATTCAGGTTAAAAATCCACTATGGAAACAACATAAGTGTCATATCCAGAATAATGTTCTGAATTAAGTCAGGAATACATGTTTATCACAGGAAATAGGTAGACGTTGATTTTCAGGTAGAAAAAATGTAACTTGGACAATTTTTCTTCTTGGAAAAATTAAAAATGGGTCAATTTGACCGGAATACCATACAAGGGTTATGACATAATTTTGCCTCTTAATGTGGGATAAAAAACATGTCGACAATTGGCTGGGGGTTATTAGACATTGGAAATTAACTTCCGTATATAATGCCTATTTTGTGAGAAAACCTGAAAAAATCTCTTTACAAAATCAAAGTATTTTTGTCAATTGAGGAAAACTAGCAAATCAATATAATCAAAAATAAATTGCCAATGCATTTTAAGCCTTTTTTTTTTGCCAATCTTAATGTTACATCCCACCTTCGAAGGACCAACAATTTGGCTGCAATTGGGCTAAGGGAATAAACTGCAGTCCATGCTTCCTCCTAAATGGGTCCAGATTTGAAGGGAATGCTTGTTTGTTTATCTGTTTATAGTTCATAATCACGTGACTGCTGTTGAATAGCAGAAGAGATTGGGAGTGCGGCGTTTAGGGGCAGATAGATAGACAATGGGTTACACGTGCTGGACTCCATTTTAACCCAGACTGGGGCAGTCGTCAAGGTGAAAATGCACCCAATACAGTCCCTGACAAAAGTCTTGTCGCTTATCTATTTTGTAGAAACACCTGCTATTAACCTAACTTTTACTTAATCAATTGGTGTAAAATAGCTCATATGAAAAGCTAAAACCCTCCCAAATGATTGTTCAATGCACTGAAATAAATTAGTTTCACTGAAAAAAGATTTATTATTTAACAAGACAGAAGGTCAATTTTGGCAAGACAAAATTTTGTCGCCTATACATAAATTGAACAAATTTACTAAAATACTAAATATGTCAGCAAATTAATAGTGGGCTATGAATTCAAATTTAATCTTGTATGACTTCCATGAGCTTGAATGACTGCATCCTGCGGTTTGGCAAGGATCATACAATGTATTGATGAAGTCTAAGGAATAGCTAGGAAACAGTCTTGCATGCCTCCCAGAGTTCATCAATATTCTTTGTTTGGTTTTCCATGCTTCCTCTTTCATCCTACCCCACATATGCTCATGATGTTAATGTCTGTGACTGGGCCGGCCATCCTGGAGCCTAGATCTTCTTCGCCTTGAGGAACTTTGAAGTGGAGATGAAGTATGCGATGGAGCACCATCCTGCTGGAGAATTTGGCCTCTTTTATGGTTGGGAATATGAGGTAGCTAAGATTTCTTGGTATTTAAGACTGTTGATATTGCCTTCCAACCTGCAGATCTCTCGCACACCCCATACTATGTAACCCCGACCAATTTTTTCCGCCACAACAACTTCACTGTTTTCTGGTAATCTTGGATCCATGTGGGCCCGTAGGTCTCCTGCAATATTTGCGGCAACTGTGGTGTAATTCAACAGAAGATTCATCTGAAATCTACTTTCTTCCACTTTCAGCGTCCATCCTTTTAGCAGGCTGTGGCCTTGCAAATGCCACACGGTTTTTCATTGTCTTTTGTTTGTGCTGGCTTCTGGGCATTGATTCGACCATGGAGGCCTTTTGAGACAGAATCCAACAAACCGTTCTGGTTGACACAGGGACTCAGGGACCAGGTCTGGTGGAGCTCTGCTGCAGTGGAAAATGGCTGGCCTTGGATTTTCGAGCCAACAAACAGTCCTCTCGAGCAGTTGTCTTGCGGGGTCTGCCTGACCTGGGCTTGTCAAAAACATCTCCGTGTCTTCAAATGTTTTTTTAATCCTCTACTTGACGCTGAGACACATTGAAGGTGTGTGCCACATCAGCAGTGGATCTGGTCTTCAGCCTCTTGATAATCAAAACTTTAGTCTCAGGGTGAATCTTAGGCATGTTTGCAGATGTCTATTTGCAGTTGAGTGAAGGTCTAGTTTACTGGGGTTGTTTTTATACACACCTGAGACCTAATTGATCCATAATTAGTCACAGTTGAAGCTCATATGACAAGGGGACAACACTTGTCTTTGCAAAAATTGACTCAATGGGCTTTACCAAGCTATGAATATAGAATACTTTTTGACAGTTTCTTTTTGCCTGAAACATTATTACAAAAGCTGTTGGATTAAAATGAGCCATTTCTTGTAATAAATCTTGATTAAATATATTTCA
>NC_045740.1:13073932-13103250 GCF_008692095.1 Etheostoma spectabile
AGCAGCACTTCAGGTCAATTTGTACACAAGCAACAAGACTTTTGTCAGGGACTGTACACTAAAGAACGAATATTGGCAGCCCAGTAATAGTATTGGAAATTAGGGAGGGCCATTCCACCTTTTTGTTTGGGTCTTTGAAGAGAAGCTTTCCGTAACCAAGGGTGTTTACCATTCCAAAAATAATTTATCACTAAAGAATCAAGGGCCTGAAAAAAGTATTTGGGGAGAAAAATGGAGAGACACTGGAAAAGATATAGGAACTTTGGGACCCATAAGAGAAAAAGACAGAGGAGACCACTTCAATAATATTTGCTTTACCTGGTCCAATAATTTGATGAAGTTTGATTTAAATACCGTTGGTTTTTAAAATTTCTGGTAAAACCAACCCTAAGGTAACTCAAATGATCTGTCACCACCTTGAGGGGAAAAGCAGTATACTTAAGTTTAAGTGATCCTGTATTCATCGGAAAGAATTTGCTCTTACTCAAGTTAAGTTTGTAGCCTGAAAACTGACTAAAGACCTCCAACACAGAAAGTGCCTCCGGTAGGGAGGTGGCTGGTTTGTCTGACTGTCTGTCCGTATTCCAGGGATAAATTGCTTTATTCGAAATCCGCGCAGTTGATTGGCCAGGAGTTTACCAGTCTTGTCACCATGCTCATAAAAAGTACTTCGGCTCCTAAGCAACTGGTCGGCAACTTGACGAGAGAAAATTGGAATGGAACATTTGTTCCCACCAGCATTTACCTAAACGCCATGGGTCAGAGTCAAGTTAGTGGTTTTTTTGAAGGAAAACTATCCCAGCCCGAGCCGCTGTAGGTGGGAGAAGACTTTACCCCTTTTCACTTTATGATTTAGCCCCTTGACATTCCAACTGATTAAATTCAGATTGCGCTTCATCTAACTCAGTTACAGTGAGAATAAAGAGTTGCTACGATGAGGAAAAGAAAGGCACACAGAGTAGCAAAATAACGAGAAAGAGAAGAGAGAAAAAACGACAAGGGGGGGTGTAAAAAAATGGGTTAAGGTAAAATAAATGGAAATAAAGCAGGTGGTGGCTTACCATCTAAACACCCAGTAAACCCCACATAGATCTCGTACATTTCACCCCTTAACAGCCTTGCAACATAAAGAACAATGTTATACCCAGAAAACCGACAAAAAACTAAACAGAAATGCCATGCTCATCCAGACGATTCAAATTCAAACTAAAAATAAGATGTGAATTAGGCAAACTGACTAATTGACAAGCCCAAACCAGCAAACTAGCCATTCAAATTAGACAAAAGTCACGGTCACCCAGCTGATTTTCCTATTCCAAAGGGCGAAAGAAAAAAGACGTGAAATAACATCAGTCAGAGAAATTAGCTGGGTGTATGAATAAAACATTTATCCACATTTTAACACTCAGCCAAACGAGTTTACTATGGACTCCCATCCAAAGTAGAGATGAAGTTGGATGCTTCAGAGAAAGACTGAAACCACGTCCTCTCCTTGCTCTGGAAAATGATGCGCAGGAAAGAGGAGAGAGGGTCTGAGGCTGCGCTCATAGAGTTTGGCCATGAGCCCCTTTGTATATCTAATGTAAAACTTGGCTAGAATTCTCTACTACTTCATCTTACAGCACCGTGGTTGAGCTGCTGCTCTGCCCAATGTGTCCCATACAGACGGTAAAGGGTGATTTTTGCGTCGGTTTCTGACGCTGAAAGCCAGTCTCCTTTTTTTTTTAAATCTTGCTGTTGTCCCTCAACATTTTCAGGAGAACCACTTTAACAACTGATGAAGCCTGATGTAGTCTGTGGCCAATGACCCATGCAGAAATGCATTGACTGGAGCAGGGCTATTGGAAAGATGTCAGACTCAACAGGAATAGTTGTGGATAAGTGTCCCCTGGAGGCTGCCTTGGTGGCTTCATTAAAAGTTATCATTTATATGTTGGATTTCTGTTCACTGAGTGTGGGAGTCATAACTGAGGTTAGTCCAAGTACACTGGATTTGTCCCAGAGGGTTCCTTACCTCAGCCCTCAGCTACATGTCAGGTAGACAGAACATATGGTGTAAAGCAATAAATGTTGTCTTTTTTTGCCCTTGCTCTGTTTTGAGCTGGCAAATGGTCAATTTAAGATAAGTTTAAGATAAATAATCACCTGAAAACACAAGATTCAGAGAACAATTGAACATAAACAGCTGATAATGATGTAATTATAATATAACCATTATTATTTGCCTGCATACTGGCATTGTTGTATAAAAGACGTCTGTCACAGAGAAGGTTAAGCTATTTTGTGAGGCCATTGAAGACCAAAAAATGCCTTTATAATAGTATTGGATTTTCCTATTTCTTGATAATGAAACCTGATCATGAAACTTATACTGACTTATAAGATTTGTGTTTTTTTTTCTATAGCACCTACAGTGTCTAACGCATCCAAAACTATGTGTAAGCATTGGTCATTTCATCTTCACATCCACAAGACTACATATTTATTGCATTTATTTCACAAGGGAAGCATCCAATAAAATCTTACTTGTGAAACAAATATAACTCAAATTATCTTTGTTGTGATTGACAAGCCCAGTCATGTCATGAGTAATTCTTCAGGAAAGGAATGGCCCACTCCATCCATTTTCTAAAGTGCTTCTCTTCCCATCTTCCATCTCCTTTCACATTTCATAGTGGGTTACTAACTGACTGAAAGCAAAAGTATATTGACTCAGACAGAAAAGAAATACCTTGATATTTCCGTTATGTGCTGTGAAATTTGATGTGTATTTTTGTAAGGATTTTATCCTCTTACGAACAGATGAATTTAGTGTTTAAATGAATTTTCAAACTCCCATATCTGCCATCAATCTCACTTCCTAATCCTTATTGAGCAGGCTTTACTGGGGATGAAAACAAAATGAGTTAAGAACTGGATTTTATTTGCATCCAGTACACATTTTAAGGCATTTTAATGTTTTTTTTATTTGTTTATATCTATATACACACAAAACCAGGGACTGTTCTTTTTTTTTTTTTTTTTAAAGGCCAGTTATTTTATGGATCCAGGAGGCTATGCATCCCGATAAAGTTCCCTTGGCCTTTGGAATTAAAATAGCCACCCATCATCACATCCAAGTTACCATACAAAGATTAGCATGGTTATATTTCTGTTAGCTTAATAGCTGGATGATCTTATGGAAAGTTACCCATGCCTATCTCTATGTATGGTAAAGGGTATGTGACGATGTGGGGCTCTTTTAATTCCAAAGGGGTGCAACATAAGGGTGTGTATACTTATGTCCTCTTTATTTGATAGAACATTGATTTATTTACAATACATTATTCATTCACAAAGAAAATTGGTGTCCTTAAAAGGTTGGATTTTCCTAAATTCTTTTGAATTTCCAAAAGATATTTTTTTATTCCTCTTTTTTAATCAACTTTAGCTTGGGTGTGTACACTTTCTCAAGCCACTGTTTATACAGTATGTAAACATGCATATAGGCTGTGCCTGATGGGAATTATTAGGAGAAATATTGTTTAAAATCCATTTTCTCATGTCAAGAAAAATAACAAGTACATGCAAATCCAAACATTCCAAGCTTTATTATTTCCATAACCTCACAGTGACGATAAAGGTTGACCTTAAATGATGTAAATGGGAAATTAAAGAGACTGAGAGACTGAGATAAATTTGTTCTTCGTTTTCTTGTCTATGAATTCTGTCGAAGTTCCCAGTTATGGCACCGTGTGTTATTAGTAGACTGCAAGCCGTAAACTTCAATAGCCTGCCAAAAAAAGACATTTAACCTGAGCTGCTATACACCAATGACATTCATCCTTTCAATTTCTGAGGCCAGTTTACAAAATGTTACTTTAGTGCAACGGTTAGTATCACTGCGACATCCGTGAGACATAGCCTACAGGTCGTTACAGTCCTCCTGTAACGATTTTAATCAGGAGCTCATTATGTCTCACACACACAAAGGCCACTCAATCACATCAATTGATTAATTAAGTGCCAAGGGCGTTTGGGAACCCAGGTGACAATGTGATCCCTGAGGACACGGTAAAGATCCCAAAGCAATAGTTGTTAAATAAATGGTTCTGCAGGTTCAACATAACTGTCGCATGTACCTACTTTTACATCTAATTAAACAGCAAATGTCTTCCCAATAAAATCTGATAACTCATTGCAAGGGCAGATGTTCTTTCTGGGCTCACTGGTGTTGATTTATGGTACTGGTACACACTCCAGTGTTAAATCAGCAGGAGAAGAGGATGTGAGGAAGGAAAGGGATTTGTGCAAGCCAGCATCATAGTAAAACATGTAATACTGGCTAATCCTCCTCCACTCGTGCTGCTGAGAGGCCAGGAATACAGAGGGAGCACAGGCTGGATTTGACTCAACCTTCAGTAACAGCTAGGTAAATAAGGACCAGCCCTGTGTTGGCCATTTATTCACACTGACCAAATAACATCAACATAGGTGGGAATGGTTTTACCTGCTTTGTCTTGCAAATCATGAAGCAGAGTCATGGTCATGGATCTCAAGCTGATGGCATGATAAAAGTAACATTTAGATGTGTTGATTTGAAATGCCATTGTACATTCAGTGGGGTTGTTTAAATGCAGGGAATTAAGTATTTCCTGCTGTAAATGGAAATCATGTTACACTGCATGTTTATTTTCAGCAGCAAACTTCCATATCATGAAGAACAAGACTTTTGCATAGGGGTCATTGCAGTTTATCACACTTTTCCCTACTAGAAAGCACAGTGAAAACATGTATGAAACATCTCTCAATGTTAACTTTTCAGGTGTGGCCTAAAGTCAAGTTCAAAGTTTTTTTGCCAATAAAATAAGTTAAATTAAATGGCAAATGTGAGCATGCAGATTTAAAGTGATATTAGACATTGGTATCAATTTGTTCAAATCAAGCTTTAGTTATTTTTAGTGGAATATGTTTTTGATTAGTATAAGAAAATGTCAAGCCTATTATAATAGCAACTTGCCAGGTTACTTTCCAATAAAGTGCACAGGATATCCCCAAAGTAAGAGCAAAACACCCCATTTGCAGTCATTAATGATGGATTATACAGGTGTTTCTCCTTAAAACTCATTATTTTCAGGCCATCATTTTAATGAAGTGTTCCAATTATTCATCACCAGTAGCACGCAGAGCAGTAACCTTTCATAGTGAATTAGTAGTGAAATATTTTAAAACATTTTCTATGCAGTTAGATATGACCCCTCTGATTCTAGCATAGGAGCAGAAGGAAAGTGTGTGTGTGTGTGTGTGTGTGTGTGTGTGTGTGTGTGTGTGTGTGTGTCCAGCAGTGTGCATCCTCCCCTTGGGGTTGACTAGCGCCAAATCAGGAACATGGTCACAATGAAAGAGAATCTCTTAGCGTGTGTTCTCCAAATCTAAACAGCTCCTTCCTGGCAGGCTGTGGCCAATTACTGCTGCATTCGACTCTGTGGGGCAGACCATAGAGTTCGCCTTAAAAAGGGCCCAGTCCAAATCCCACAATCAAACGAGTCACTCTCACTCAACTACCGCTGTCAAAGTGCCCGTGTGGAGACAGATTATTTTTTGTGTAGTTCAGGATCATGATGCAGCTTATTTTATAGTACAGTATTTGGGATATTATAACCACCCATGTATGAAAAAAGATACTCTGCTACTCACACGGGCTTGGTTGCAGTAGGCCAGACATGCCTCTCCCCATATTATTACAGTTGCGTGCTAATGATTGGGAGACATACAGTAAGATTACACAAAATAAAGATCTTACTAAACATTTCAATAGGAAGTGTTGTTGTGGTGTTTTCAAAAGATTGAAATCAGTAAGTATTTATCTAATTTTGGGCAGGTGTAAACATTTTCAAACAAGTTTGACACTAAGCCAAACACCAGAGCTAAGCTACTAGGAACTGACGTTGAATAAAGCTTCACGACACTGAAGTGGTACTACTGCACTACTTGATGAATAAATGAGCTATCGCTGAACTACTGAAAAGACATTTGATTTAGAAAACAGCGACGCTACAGAGAAATTTAGAAAAAACGGTGCTGCAGCACCTCACTGCCCACCATTGCTTAGTATTTTTTTTTCATACAGTTTTTGCATGAAGTTGCATAAAATCAAACTGGGTCAAGCTTGTGCACCTGACCAGACCGGAAAAACTAGAAATCGACCAAGTCTAATGCTAATTGCACTTTTAATTGAGTTTTACCATTGTACCGTTGAGGATGTGAGTCACACATCCTCGTGAACTGCCTAGCTTGTTAATAGAAAACAGTTTGTCCCAATTATTCTCACATTAACCTTTTGTAAGAAATAAGGATTGCATTAAAAATAATGCTCTCTAGTCTATTATCTCAAATTATTTGTCATTGGAACTGCTAAAATGAATTGTCTTTTAAATCATGACTTCATAGCATGTCTAAAGACAATTCCAAATATGTGTATGAGTGCCAGACATGTCTTCTGACCATTTGCTGGTAAAACCCTCCCGAAATTCTTTTTATGTTTTGACACTCATTTCAGTCCATAGGGGTTGAGCCCAGTGAATTTCTGCATGAATAGATTCAATTTGAGAAGATTGTCGGGCCTTGTAAGAGTACAGAAGGGCCGTCTGCCCACTCAGAGCCTATCCTCAGATGACAGGTCAAATGCATCTCTATTCCCCTGTAGTGAAAACCTTGATGTAACCTTCTCCATCCAACTGGCCTTTTAAGAGAACATTTAATCAATAACTCCATCGTGTAGAGTTTGGTTTTAACTCGAGGCAGATATCTGCCCGTCTGTGACTCGCTGGCCCTGCTCTCAGCTTGAACTACCTGGATGTCCCCCCCCTAACTTTACTTTGTATTAGCTTAGAGGCTTACAATTGTCACCCGCAATACTGTCATTAATTCGGTGTTATCATATTTGTGATAAACATCATGCTTGCTAAATTGTTGACACTCAGCATTGCTCTGGAACACTCTAGGCCAGGGATCTTCAACAAGGGGTCAGGGACCCCCAGAGGGTCTTCAGATTCAATGCAGGGGGCCCACCAAATTGTTTATATAAGTCTTAACATAAATCCAACATATTATCAAATATAAATCCCCCCTGAGGAGAGCCTTACTGACCTATAGATAAGGTGGTAGCCATCCACAGATACAGTTCATCCTGAGGATTTACTGTGCCACATGTATGTTTTTAAATGAGTATGAGGCCATTTAAAAAGCTTAGTATTCTGTGCAAAAAATACGTATAAAGGATGAGGCCACCTACACGTTATTGCAGGCCCTTTTTAACACGTAACTTTATTTTATACAAAATATGTATTAGGGGAGTCCCTGCCCCATCTCTTTCATTTAAGGGGTCCTTGGATTAAAAAACGTGAAAGACACCTGCTCTAGGCCTTTTACCACTTCCGTTTTGTACCATTGATGGAATAAATATCTTTAACTGTTCTGGTAAAGGCATCAGTTTGTTCATACATATGTAATTAAACACTAAAAGTCAATTGACACACCACCCCCAATTTGTCTAAAACACCCGAGGCCAGAAATGAACAGCAATAACTAATGCAAACACAGCTTGTTAACCATAGGCTAGGCTGGTTTGGCTCACTCCGTGTTTACTGTATAGGCTAAGGCAGTCTTTCCGCCACTTTCAGAAAAAGTTCATAAATGCCATTTCACATAAGAGTGGTGTTTTTTAAGCTATGCAATTGTTAAAAACAATTCTCAAATGTCCAAACATTTGTAAATGAATGAATAGATGAAATGTATGTACGTTGAGTTTTTGCTACTATGCTTGCTGGGTGATTCAAACAGCAAGCTCAATGGTGCTGGGAAATATGCGGGATTAGCTACTAGCAGTTCCTGTTCTCGTTGCAACAATGTATGTACAGACAAAAATAAGATGGCTACTGAAGTACGTTGTGAGGCACTATTCCAATTATCTACAGATGAAAGTAATGCACTAAGATTGGGCTTCCTCAGCAGGGAAAGTATTTTGTGTAAATTGGAAGCAGAGTATGGTGTATACTCTTCTTTCTGTGCAGAAACACAATTGTGTTTATCTTAACACTACAGTACACCACCCACTGCTTGAGTACTTTACATTTTCATGTACATAGCTAAATGATACCTGATACATACAGTATTTTAAAGTGCCCATATTATGAAATTTTGGGGTGTTATTTTGTGTTTCTGGTGCATCCACATGCATACAAACTTCTAAACTATCCATGCTTTTTGAGTGAGATAGGCCTACAGGTTTCTGAATGTGTCCTGCCTTCAGTCTCCGGGTGAGCTGTTCAAAATCTGCAAAATCTGTCACTGGCCAAGATGAGGTGGCTAACCGTAGCACATGCTAGCGCTAACATGCTAGCCCGTTTTCAATGGCAAAACACTGCTACAACACACTCTAATTCACCATAATCTACAAAAGACTACTTACATGTCACTGTTCCGCAGGTATTCCACAAATGTGCCCTTGTTTAGAAGAAGTCTCCCAGCTAATCCTGCCTTGTGCTGACCAAAATTGGAGAAAGAGTTCTCTAGCTGATGTGATCTTATCTAGCTCCTGCACATGTGTGACTACCAACAAAGATATAATAGAAGTGAGATGTCACACTCTGTAGCTAAAACAAGTGAGATGTCTCACTCTGTAGCTAAAACAGAGACCCGAACACACAGGTTAAAACTGCATCTGCAGCAATGTGTGGTACAACAAAAATATGGTGTTTTTTGAAAATTAAACCATGTAAACCTATTGTGGTACAACCTCAAAATACAGTTTTGAACCTAAAAAATTAGCATAATATGGGCGCTTTAAACACCCATTTTATGCAATGGACATTGATTGTATATAATTAACATGTGAAACTAGGACACTCTAACCATTTACATATCGATGTTAACACATATGGGACCACTTAAACAAGGAATCAATGTGATCATTGAAAGAAAACTGATGTATATGGTCACTGCGACCTCCACACAGTCATACACAACCAGGAACTGTTGAGTTGACGATTTGTCTGCTTACTTAGTATCCATTTACGTCTCGGGCACAATGGTTGATGTTGAAGGAATAATTGCTGAGCTATGTGCAACTGTGTGGTTTTACTAAATTTTACCCCGGGACTGATTGATTGTCCTTTGTCTTAAGCCTAATTCTGGAATGTAAACACCTCAAACAATTTAAACATGAAGTCAATCTCAATTAAGGCGACTCCTCTCATGGATCCACTGCCCCATCCATTTTCTTATACTGACGGAGAACCACTTGTTTATCAAAGGACATCATGTGCTTTGTCATGAAGTACAGTATATACGCTACAAGTTTCATTCTGCTGTATTGCACTTTTAACTTATGCTAAAATCAGAAGTACACAGAAATATATGTACTTTTAGTATACTAACAGTATACTGAGACTCTTACAAGGGAAGGCGTGAATGAAAAACATCAAAACTATGATACAGATCCTCCCAACTGAGATGACATTTCGCCTGAGGTAAAATACTGTGCACCTTTCACTTCACATGAACAGGCTCCGCTCTTACTGCACATCCGGATGTATTGTCTCCTGACACATTTGATCATATCTCTGCCACTGTACATCCCTATGTGCCTTCTCCCCCAGAAATCAGTTGACACATCAAAGCCCTCTGGGAGGCTTAATATTGCAGTGCACCACCACAATGTGGGAACCACACGAACAATCGTGCAGGGTCACAGTTCCCTTGAGTACTTAGGAAACAAGAGTTTATTTTGAAATGAAAACTGGGTTATGACATATGTCGAGGAACAGTGCCTGTGATAAAAGGTACCAAGGTGTACCTATTTGTTGTGACGTTGTGTATGGGAGTTGATAATGAGAAATTGAATTGGATATTTTCCACATACAGTACTACTTAGCAAAACAGAGGTGCCTCAAAATGATGGCACTGACAGTCAGACTTTACACTTTTTATATCAAGATAACAATAATTCCATACAATATTGCTTGATAGATTATTTGTAAAGGGGAAAGAGAAAGAAAATGTTTGTTTGTGGAAACTCCAGAAAACAATTGTTGATCTTCTAAAATCCACCTTGAAGTCAGCCTCCTTCTGTAGTGGGACTAGCCTCAGTAATCCATCCCAGATTAATACCTTTAGTGTCTGGAAGGCCCCTTCAGAAAAATCCTTTGGCTAAAACCTAGATTTGTGGGACCCAGCAGCCTGCTGGGTTAAAGGTTTGTGCTGGTACTAATCTGTCTAAGATGCTTCTCTGTGCATATGTTTAATTGTAACCTTATTCTCCTTATAAATACTTAAGCCAACAAGCCAGCCTGAAAACCTGTTGGCCACTTTAAATGTAAATAAGTCCGACAGGACTTCAGTAACCTCACACAGGCATGTTTAGAGATAATTGAAGGCGATAGCACATAATTTAATGAGAACATATAATCATTGAGTGGTCATCTCATCATTCCATTAATTTATCCACTATGAATTGTACCAGTGTTTTGACATATACAATTGGTGGCCTTTTAGCTATAACATTTGCATGCAATACAACAAATTGGCTGAAAATCTTCATTTTGTAAGTAAAAGCTTTTAAACAGTATAACAACAACACCATTGTCTTTAATTACACAGAGTGTAATTAAGGACAAATAACGTAAACACATGCTAAAAGGAATTTAATTGTGGAGTAACTGCGTTACAATGACAAACGCAGCTTAAGAGTAGGGTCACGTAAGGTTGAATGCAAATAAGCAGCTTTTCGCAGATACAAAAGAGCTTACAATCAGCACTTTGATGTTTTCAAACCACCCTGTGATGACAAAGCTACGAAAAGGCCAAATCATCTGTGCTCACTCTAAATAAAGGTTATAAAGGTTATGCTTTTCCCCAAATACTGACAGACTACAGCGTCAAAGGGTAACAGAAATTGGGCTGTGACAGTACAGTGTATAGCTGCATAAAGCCTAAAATGAATCACCTTAATGACAGTGTATTCAATGGTGATTTAGTTTCCTTATTTCAAAGTTATTCTCCTTGCTGTGCGCAAAGGAAAATGTATCATGAAATCAATAGGGAGTAATAATAATCTTCTAAGCTTGTCAGAGCTGGTATAGTTCTGCACAGACTTCTTTAGTAGCTTATGTGTCATATATAATATGGATTTAAAGTGCAGACTTCATCACTTACCATAGCACAGTAAATTCCAATACAGCCGCAGGCTTGGATTAATTTACGCAATCATTCACTCTAGAATGCATCCTTGAATAACGTTGACCTGTAGGGCCCATGGCCATCTGTGGCCCTTCTCCGCCCCCCTTGCAGAGTTAGAAAACCTCCAGCTGCTCTTTTGGCTGCGGCAGAACTCACCAGGAGGAGTATTTAAAAATCCCTAATCTATCACTCTGCCCAGCCAGCCCTGTCTCTGCTGGCTGGCTTAGAACCTACAACGATTTGCACTGTCCATTCCACAAGAGAGACATGGTTACTGCTTAATCTATCACACAGGGAGGGAGGAATAGAAAGCAAGAGGGAGAGA
Organism: Etheostoma spectabile; assembly: GCF_008692095.1. Lineage (NCBI taxonomy): Eukaryota > Metazoa > Chordata > Actinopteri > Perciformes > Percidae > Etheostoma > Etheostoma spectabile. Next base: position 13,085,475 of record NC_045740.1, read on the forward strand.
AAGTCATTGGGATCATCCATAATGATTTAGATATTTAGGGGTATCTTATGTAAACGACGCCTACGGTATCAAATGCCAAAGAATGATTTCCCCTCCCGTGTTGCTACGGCCTTTTAATCATTTTATTATTTAATTCATCAGATTACCCCAGTGTCATTGGATCCCTTGTATCCTGTGCTTTATATTGTATCCCTGCTCGGCACAGCACAAAAGGCCTGGGAGGTAATCGGACATCCCACAGTGATAATAGAATTAGTAATAACTATTTAAAACGTCCATGGTTGATGTGGTATTACTGAACACAGCAGAGCAGCTTATTCAAAAAGTGGTTATCATTGTATCGTCCTGTTGATATGAATGACTGAATGCATGTTTTTATGGCAGGGGTATTACAGAAATTAAATGCTTGTATTTTCATTAATATTCACAGTAAATGCTGTTTGACAGTAATATCCAGAAAAAAACATATCCCACTAACAGGTTCATCACTGCAATATTGGTATAGGTGGTTGAATGCATCGCGGTTGTGGTACTTTGACGGCATTTTTGTTATCAACCCTAGACAGCCACTGTTGGTTGTCCAAGGTAACAGAGTGTTTTTTGTGTCTGTGTACCAAGACACTCTACATTTCCTCCTTACGTTAGATTTAAACAGAGGCAGCCTTTGGCATGCCGGTTTAGGTTCCCTGGTGAGCTAAACTCAGCAGTTGCAAGCGGACTTAGTTTCACCCATCTGACATGTTCTGGGCTATTTCTTTCTCAAGAATGATTGTGATTCCCAACCACATTTCAGAAAATCAATGAGACATGCTTGTGGGAGAGAGGGTAAAAGAACAAGATCTGAATACATCCATCATCCTCCTCCAACCATTTTGATGCAACACATGCAAAAGAACATAGGAGAGTCAAGATCATATGAATGGATCCACCAGACCTTGCTTGGCTGTATAGTTATTGCTGTCAAACAATTGAAATTGCGATTAATTGCATTAATGTCATAGTTGACTCGTAATTAATCACACATTTTTATCTTTTCTAAATGTCCCTTGATTTCTTTTTGTCCCATTAGTTTTACTAATTTTAATGCTCTTATCAACATGGAAAAGTTGATCGGCTTGTATTGTGCAAATGTTTTTAAATTGAAAACGACATTGGCATATAGCCTACTGTAGTGTTAAATTTCACACGTAACATTCTCACTTGGAGCAAATAATCTCTCACACAATGCAACACTGTCCATCAATAAAAGAATGAAAAACACACTTTGACGAGGGGGAGGAGAATTTGCATCAGCTGTGTGCTTGGCCATCAAGTGGTATTTCAGACTGGACGTGCTGCGATGATAGCTCAGTTCACAACGACAAAAAAAAAGATCACTTTGGTCTAGTCAATGGAACCATTTGGCAACTTTTTAAAAGTAAACTTTCCATTCAGAATCTTATCGGCTTCCATTTTGGCGTCTCACACTTTCCATCCACTCACACGTAACGTCACATCTCTTTGGCCGGATCGCAAGCCCAAACAAGTGTGTTTGTGCGTGCCTGTTGTTTTGTTTCTGGTCTAGCTAGATCCAGTGTGGTGTTGTTGTTTTTGTAAGGTTACTAGTTGTTGCAACAACATGTGGAAAAAAACGATGCCAGGCCAAAAACAACGTTACTCTTTCAATTAAAAAAAAGTTGACGCCGTTGAAATGGGTTTGCAGTAACTCCATTAATGACGTGTTTAATTGACAGCACTAATGAAAATGCATCAAAAGAAAAATAAATAGGGCTATCTGAGTATGGAGATGACCTTGTAGACATTAGGATGCCAGGTTAAAAGAGGACAATAATTGATTTTTTGCAGGCTGCAGACAATAGTTTCTTTTAAGCAATATTGCTAACATTTGAAAATCCTGGTCCACAAAACACCCATTCCAAACAAAACTATAATGCTCTTTAAATGTTACATTGTTCTTTTAAAAATCACCCCATTCTTTGATTAACCTTTTCATCTTTTAAACAGATTTTGTTTTTAAATGATTGGATACGCAAGTGTGGAATTGGAACATTTGTAGTGAAATAATGACATGTTGAAAGAAAAAAAACACTATTGTAGGTTTATATAAATGTCTGCTGATGTGATAGTAATGTTCAAATACCACTTAAAACATTCATTAACTGGACTCGAGGATACAAAAACACTTTCCTGCTTCTCTGCTTGTCCGTTGTCAAAAGGCTATGTTGAGAGGTGGTCATCTAAGGAATCTATTTCTGCCAGCTAGTCCTACTCTAGGCCTACACTTCAAAGCATTTAAACAATAAAAAAGAAATTCAGTGCATTCAAGGCCTTTTGTGTCTGTGACAGGAAAACCATAGGAAAAATGTTCATTAATCCTGTCAATCTCTGGGAGTTGGAACTTCTCGTTGAACACCTGTTTGAACAATATTAAGAGGATTGAGTATCAGACTGGTAGTAACTCATACACAGCACAATGAATCTTCTAATCATGAATGCATTATGAAGACCGAGAGGGTTCAGCCGAGGTTTTAGAGCCGGTGTCAAGCATTTGCGTTTGTGTACTCAATAAGGCATATATAGATATATGTATTTTTATTGTGTGTGTGTGTGTGTGTTGAGGGATTAATTCAATGGGTAATGGTGGGTTGATTATGACAATGATAGCAAGACCTTTGAGTAAAAACAAATGTGTACACTCAACAGAGGGCTGCCGTTTCTAAGAATAGATTTGTAAATCTAACTGGAATTTGAATACTGAAAGTGTAATCAAGTGTGAAACAAGGTTTAAGATGCACTCTGTAGAGTCTTTTCCCTGTTAGGTGTAATTTGAGTTTTTTTGTCATGCATTCCCGTGCATCCAGTGATCAATTACACCAAAAATATTTTCACATTCATTCATTTAACCTTTATTTAAATTCGAAAGATCATTGATCACCTGCAATGTCATTGAATATTTCAAGGACAACAACAACACCATTATAATATGGACAAATTGACAATACAACTTTCTGAATTGCAAAAAAACAAAATCCTGAATAAGAATTTGCAAATATAAAATGTTACTGCTGCTCTGTATCCACAGTTGATGAGTTTAATAAGTTTTTTTACCCAAATTTGAATAAGTAATTAATTATACTATCTGCATGCAAACCAACTAATTAGCATGCATACAATCAAATATAAAGGCATACTCAACAACGCCCCAAATAGCACAAGACTTCTAAGGGTTACATTTAAAACCAGTAACATAATACTAGCATCAAAAACCCACACTGATTCACACCTAAAGTCACCCTTCCCATGTGGTGCTTGCTGTGTTGTGTACAGTAAAGAGTCATTACAAAAGCAATAAACGTGTTGCGTAAACAGGCGAGAGTTGCTAATTGCAAGTGATTCCCAAAAGTTCCTGTGTGGTTTAATTTCAGCATCAGTGCTTTATTTCCTAATTATCTCGCTGTGTACTTAGTGTAGTATTTGGACAGGCATTTGTCTACAGGCAGCAAAATTGCAATCAGTGTCTTCTCTTTGTGTGCATGTGTAGGCCTGCAGACATGGCCTCTCTGGAGATCTAGCAGTGAGCGAGCACATATGTGGTGAGTCATCCTTGCACTGTGGCTCTGATGACACGCCACTGCACATGCTTGGGAACATGGTGGGTTACACTTGACTACAGGCGATTATGGAGATGGTGATCTTTAATCGTGTAGTCAGTGTCGTGCCCCCCTTGTGTCGTGCCCCCTTGTAGGCTTTACTTCTTTTTAAATTCAGAACCTACGCTGTAAAGTAGTTAGGTGTGTCATGTACTTATTGTTTCATTCAGGATATTTCCCTTTAGTCTGACTTTTACTTAACTGTATTTCAAAGGAATATATCCTTTTTTCCACTACATTCATCTAGCTGACGTAGTGTGATGCTTAGTAGTATAAGGTTAAAATGTTCAGCAAAGTGGCTCAGTGGTTACTGCTGTCGCTTTGTATCAAGAAAGACCTCGGACCTTTCTTTGTTGAGTTAATATGTTCTCCTCGTGTCTTCCGGCTGCTCCGTTTTACTCCCATCGTCCAAGGACACGCAGGTTAGGAGTCCCTGAAACTGTAAATAGCCCGTAGGCGTGAATGTGACAGACTGGCAGCCTGTCCAAGGTATACCCTGCCTCTCACCCACTGCATTGTGGGATCGGCTCCAGCCCTGAATGAACAACATGAATGGCAATGAAGAATGTATGCAAGGCTTACATTTCATGACATGTATTTAGCTCATTCTTTTATCCAAAGCAACTTACAATAAGTAACCCATAAATTGTAAGTATCACGCAGTACATCAACTTCATCAAATACGCCAAACCGTTGTGAGTGCTTCATTTAGAAATCTATAAGAGATGGAGAATGAGTTACTAATATGAATGGATGCAAAACTAATGACAAACTTGCGTTGTTAAGATTGCTGCAACAGCAGTAAGAGGTTAAAGCAGTGATTACAAAGGATGTGACTATCATCTGCTCATGAGGTGCAGTTTAAAGGATGCAACAACCGCTGTCCAGTAATAGTGTAACAAAGAAAGCACTCTTTATATTTAGTGCTTATTAGTTTAATACAACAACATTTTCTACTGCTATCTTCTTATATATATTTTTTTCTTCACTTTCACTAGTTTCATTCTTATTGAGTATTACGCCATTATGTTTTTCTTTGAGAAAATCATGTTATGTATTAACGGAACACTAAGATAAAGCCTTGTGAAGTAATATGTTGATGGCCTCTTGCGAGGTCATGCGCTGTAGCCTATTGTAGCTGAAAAAGAATGAGGGTTGTCAGAGAGAAAGCAAGATATGTATTGCACACACAGGCTGCTTGGTGTATGAAAGTACATCACTGTGTTCTTTATTAAGACAGCTACACAAAGACAACATATCTCGTATTGTTCAGTTTTTTAAGGGACCATGCAGCCGAGGGAACATCAGCAGAAATGAACCCAGCCTACATGTTTAGGAAGCTTTTTATTATGCTTTCACACTGTTTCCTTACTGTACATGTCCATGTACTGTATGTATCCTCTAACATCAAGAGATCTACAGAACATGGGCAGCCTAATGTCATTAAACACCATGGCTTTTACATCCCTGTCTTGAATGAACTATAAAGTGTAGTTTGTTCATCAGGCCTACTAACCCATCTGTAAAAATGTGATTTAACAATTGATTAATTGACTATAAAGGGCTGTACTTGCGTCACACTATAAGCACCCAGACCACTCTACTCATGTCATGCTGTGCAATGCCAAAGCAGCCTGCGTTTGTACAAATGTGTCTTTCTCACACATATATACACATGAACACGACACATGCAAACAGGATAAACCAGAAGTGTTGGGGTAAGGATGAGGGGATATCACGATACATCTCATTATCCTTCTACATCTCATTATCTTTTTTAAATTCAGAGCATTAGCATTTCATTACGATTAAAGCTGTGCTGGCAAGGTTGACTGCCGTTAGGGACAGGAGGGGTTTGCTTGCCAGAGCCTGGGAATGTTTCGGTGTCATGTTGGTTTGAATAGTCACTGGCAGCCCAAGCTAGTATGAGATGATTATGAGATGTTCTATGCAAATGGTCCCCCGATTTAAGCAGTCATAATATATGTTTATGTGGGTTCAACAGTGCAAATGTCTATGTGCAGGGAATCAAAAAAACCAAGGCTATTTTTTTATTATTTTTTTTTCAATGTCAGCTAGTTTATAATTAGGGATTGCATTTGAGTGTTATGTAAGCCATGAACATCATCACAGAGGTACAATTAAAAAAATAACATTTTACGTACGCCATATGTAGACCTCGGTCTGTTGAATAAATTTCTGTTCAAGCTTTAAAACTTGGATTGTTCAGTTTTGAAAATACAGTAGGTTGTGAATTTAACTTTTTCTGCCAGTGTAAAAAAAAAAAAAAGTTAAGATGCAGTCTGTAGTTATTTATTTTTTTTTTTTTACAAGCACATGAAACAACATAGCCTTTTGCGCCAGTCACGCATATTGAAACACCATGTGTGTGGACTTGTGTCATGTTTTTCCCTTATCAATAAGGTGTGAAAAAGTGGTCTTCAATAAAAGTTCATTTTGAGCTGAATGCATAAGACCCAGCCTGTTGCTATGACTACGGTCAGGATTCTGTTGTGGTGGACTCATTTAAAGACACACGGGCAGGTTGAACTCTAATTTCCCCAAGCATGTTTGACATTACTAAATGCAACAATAACACCAACCCTAGTGGTCCATATGGCTGGTTCTGGGAGGACCAGCTGCTTAGGGCTTTCAAGGCTATAATCTATATTTCACACTCTGAGCGAGCCATTTTAATTTCTGATAAGGGGCCCGTGGTGTGGAAGCAAAAGAAGGATAATAAGTGGGAAGAGAGAACCACCTGTGTGCATCTACACACATCATTCTGATAGCAAGAAATCAAAACACATCAGTTTTTTAAGTAAGTTACATGGCGCTATAGTATCTGTATCGATCTATTTAGCTCACTACGTTCTCTCATATTCCATATCTCATTCATTTTTCTCATAACATGTGTGCAATACTGTTGGATACACTTGTCACTTGCTTTTAATCACTATCATCCTCGTCATATACATAGTGTGTGTGTGTGTGTGTGTGTGTGTGTGTGTGTGTGTGTGTGTGTGTGTGTGTGTATGTATGTATGTATGTATGTATGTGTGTATGTGTGTGTATATGTATGTGTGTGTGTCAAATCTTACGTCGTCTTTTGTCATTTTATCTTCTCATTGTATCTTATTTTATCTGCTCTTATTGGGGCAACTAGTAGTTTTATTGCAAAGCTGACCCATTCCCTCGCAAATGCACCGTTGACCCTATGTTAACTACGTATGACCAATAAAACTTGAAACTACAAGCTTCTAGATTAAAATGTGTACATGAGCAATTATTTATTGAACCCAAACAACAACAAAGCCTTCCACCCGTGCTGTTACTCATGCAACGCTTCCTATGAATAGGAAACACATTGTCTGTATACTAAAGCCCTCTCTAGGCTGCATTAGGAATACCATGGGAGGCTGGTAATTTGATTTTGCCAATGCAAATTGGATATTTCAGTTAGTCATCCAGGCAGTAAAATAATTCAGAAGGAACTTTGGCAATTCAGAAACAGGGCCTTGAATCGTTTATAACACAGCATCCACCACACTTTGACTGGCTCCACATAAGAGTGATGTTAATGTAACCCATCCCTGGTGATATGACTCTTAGAAATGTGACACTATATCAGGGTGCAAGTCAGTGATTGAGTAAAACACTTGTTCCAGAATGGGATTAAAATGGCCCCAGATGATCCAAGTTAACGAACAAAAACCCAAATGAGTTTGTAATTCAGTTGGAATTTTGACCAGGGTAGCCAAAGAAAGTGTAATAGCTTTTTTCTGTAAAGCTAAATTGAAGCACGCACAAGGGTCTACATTAAACGGATCGTAAGTTATAAAAAGGGGCGTGGCTGCAGCCTAGGTGGCAGGTCAAACCATAACCAATCAAAAAGAAACTCTCTGCTGTGTTCAATGATACATCACATAAGACCCTATTTTAAATGTGTCACCAGTTATGAAAGGGCCTAAGTACATGTGTGTGGGTAAAGTATAGGGGCTGTTCAGAAGCACATGTAGACCACACAAGTTTCAGTTAAATCGGATGATGTTTGTCATGTAAGGCAGATTTCCTGTTGCCAGCGGGGGGCACTATGACCAAAAGTCAATTTTGGCCTGTATATGTCTTCAGGCCGGGACTCTTGTTAATTGTGGGAAATTACAAGCAGATATGACAATGTACATTGTAGTTACAGCCACTTTTTTGTTCATTGTGAAACCCTCAAAATGGCCACCAGGCCACGCCCACACCATTTGACAAAAAGTTTTTCTTTTAATAACTTTTCATCATCTTTATGGTGTTGAGGTGGTACAGACCAAATTTTAAGTCCATCGGATGAAATCTCTTGGAGGAGTTTGTTAAAGTGTAGCGCATTTGACTTTTTGGACTACTTCCTGTTGCCTGAGCCAATATTGGCATGTATACGTCGTCAGGATTGGACTCTTATAAATCCTAAAAAGTTTCGAGCCAATTGGACGATGTAGATTCAAGTTACACCCACTTCCTGTTTTGATGGCAAAACGCACAAAATGGCCACCCCGCCACGACCCTGCCCTTTGACAAAAGGTTTGTCTTATAATACTCAGTAAGATCTTAAGATGGTACAAACCAAATTTGAAGTTGATGGGATTAAATCTCTAAGAGGAGTTTGTTAAAGTACAATATGTTGAAATGGCCCAAAATTGCAATAATATCAAACTTTCAATTCAAAATGGCGGACGTCCTGTTGGGTGTAGGGTATTGCCCCAATGAGCTTTTTAGTACATCTTGACTTGCTATGTATGTGTATCACATTTTGTTAGTCTACATTAAACGTACTGCAGGGGCTCAATTTCTTTTTATTGTTTAGGGGGCGCTAGTGAGCCATTTTTGTGCACCTATTCCCGAAACCCTTGAAATACGTACATTTTCACCAGACTTGATGCGACTGCCAATTTTGGTGAGTTTTTGCGTATGTTAAACCTCTCAAAAAGGCTATTCATTTGCCAGAGGCCAAATTCCTTCAGTTTCAACAGGGCCTTCACCGCTGTCAGCGCTCAGGCCCTAAAAATATTTCCTTTAGTTTCAATAGGCTCTTATGCGCTATCGGTGCTCGGGCCCTAATTCATTTTGCTCACAGTTTCAGACACACTTTAAGATTAGTGGTCTCTAGCAGACAAACCAACACAAGCTGAGCTAGTCAAACCAGTCCTTTGCATGCAGTCCTAAGCAAAAGCATATACTGCACATTACACTCTTTCTCCCAGCAAACCCTGCACAGCCAGGGAGGATGAGTTATGCTGAGACAGTGAAAGTAGCATCTTATCTGCTGTATGCAATGCCTCCATTTGCTGAGTCTGCATTGCTGATTACCTAAAAGAATGCAGCCACTTGTAGTCTCCATTTGATCGTATTGTAATATGCAAATTATTAGCTGGTCCACCACTTGGCTCCGGACAAAAATATCTCAACAACTATGAGATTGATTGCCATGAAAATGTATTAACATTTATTTTCCCTGGAGAATGAATCCTACCGACTTTCTTTGTCCACTGTTCTGTCCTCTAGCACCTCTAGGAGGTTAACATTTAGCCACTGGATGGATGTTACCAGCAGATCAAATTTCTCCCTTATCCTGTGATTTATCTCAACATCTACAACATGGATTGCTATAGAAGCTTGCTGACAGTCATGGTTCATAAAGGATGATTCCTAATGACTTGGTAAAACATTAGGTCAAATTTTAATTCATCCAATACTTTTGTTTCTAAACAAATATCTGCAAAGCGAATGGCATTCCCATCAGCTTCGCTATACTTAGTGTTCACTACAAATTAGCAAATGTTAGTATGTAGACTCTTAATTAAATGAATCTAATCATTCATCATTCAACAAGACACTCACTGGTTTTATCTTCTTAAATTTGTGACTATCGTAAATCAGATAATTAGGTTTTTGAATTGGTTTTGCGACTTATTTAGTCTACTTCAACATTTTATAGAGTACATGATTAATTGATAAATTCACAGGTCAATCACCAGTGACCACTGACTAAATAAGACCAGAAAGGTTGGTAGTGAAATCAGCGCTCATGATTTAGTACAAAGAGGCTGTTATAAATCAGATTATAAATGCTTTTACTACGTCTAAATCAAACTAGCTAACACTATTAATAACATCATCAAACTGATTGATACTAAAAATGGGATAAAGTGTTCCAAGAAACTGATTTTTTTTTTTCCCAATGTGTTTTTTTTGGTAATGTGGTAATCTGAATCCGTTTCATCATTATTTATGCTACCGAACAATCTTATGCTAATGTTGAATTCAAATTTATGAAATGGAAATTGCTGCGTTTAACAGTGCAATTAATCAAACTGGTGCTGATGGTCTCTGGGGACTGTACTAATGCACTGAGAGGCATCTATAGGACACTACACTGTGGATCAAGTGAGCCTTTGATTTATCGCCATCATTCTTCACATCCATTTGGTTTTATAAAGCCTTTAATGTTAAATATGAATGACCCTGTAGAAGTGTAAACGGCACATGTCAGCCTGCAGATGTAATGTGTGAAGGCATGTACCATAGGTTTGAGTATTTGGTTGAAGAAAAAATCATTGCATTAGTCAGTGAGTAAAAGCATATAATATGCATGGATTGTGTTTTCATTATTGCATTGCTTGTAGTCCAGCTACACTCAGAAAAAAATTAACTCGCACACTTCTTGTTCCCGTCCATGCAGTAGATGCTATATACCTAATGACCAGGGATGCAACTACTACCCAACTACGACCACGGTCAGTGTTTGAATGTGTGTTAATGGTGAATGGTTCCTGTACTATGTAAAAGCGCTTTTGAGTAGTCGTTAGGACTAGTAAAGCGCTACATAAAAACTATTACAGAGTAAGGTTGTGCTGCTGATGAAATGACAATTTTAAAAAGTAAAAATATAGAAAGCAACTTTGCACAGACCTTTAAAGAGAGAGATAGATGTGACCTTGTGATTACAGCTTCTCTGTCACACAACAGATGTAACTATAGCCTGCATGTCTAACAGCACAGCCAATGGTAAAACTAAATATATTAATGATTCCATGGTAAACCAGAGTTATGTATTCCAGCTTCTTGTCATTTATTGTGCATGCTACCTTATATTTACCAGTTGCTATTTTACCTTAATAACATTTGAGATATGTCTTGCATGGGAATGGTACCAAAGAGTTTATTCAAAATCTAAATGTAGATCAGCAACATTGGTTTGCATTAAGCTAGCCGTAACCCCCACTTTAGCTGCTAATGTTAGGAAACACTAGCTAGTCTGAGAACAGTCTGTTAACATTAATATTTGCAAGCCTTCAAGTTTGGTAGCAAATCTATGCATAATTCCATGGCAAACCAGAGTTATTGCATTAGTTATTTTTTCCAGATTCTTTTCATTTACTGTACATCTACCTTATATCTTCCAGTTTCAACTCAGCAACCACGGTTTTGCATATTCTAAGCTAGCCGTACCCCCGTTTGGCTGCTAATTTCCCAGTGTTAGAAAATGCTAGCTAGTCTGTTAACAGTATAAGAAAGATTTACATGAATATTTGCAAGCCTCCAAGCACAGACGTCCCACTTTAAATCATGCCTGTTGCCTTTCACCATCCACTTATTCATTAACTGCTGTCGCATCCCTTGACATGTCATCTCCTTTTCCCTCTATTTTTAGCCAGCGACAGCTTTTATGTTTTATCCATCTTTTCCCATAGACAACAACTCACTACATGTACACTCGTACCTGCTTGCTCAGCACTCAAGGCGCCCCTGCTCCCTCTTCTATGTCAACATTCTATGATGGAATCTTATGAGATAGGGTGCCTACTCTAGTCTACTCTTGTTAAAGCGAATGCAACCCAGACAGGGTGATCAGGACCCCGCCTGGGGGTGCTGCTGTTTTAATCTCTGCAGGAATTGACACATTATTAGCTGAAGCGGAAGTGAGCTAGCCGGCTATCGGCTGCTCTTCACATTAAACTGAACGTTTTTGTTGACGGTGAAGTGAAACACAACAAATGGCTTCTTGAGTATATTTATGTTGACGTTTATGTCCTTATTCATCTTGTTTGCTTTTTGCACAGCCGCTGTTGTCACACCTGTAAATTAACGTTAAACATGTTGCAATGTAGCTAAGCTAACTAATTAGCGTTGTTGTCCCTATGGCTGTTACTGCGTGGCGATCGTAGACGGTACATAAAGGTGTAGCTTTATGGACGCTCACCAGATCTGCTGCCATTGCTTGAATTGGAGGAAAGAAGTTGCTCCACGTTTCCCCTCTTTTTGAAACAGCTGATAAATCATCCAGACTTCTTTCAGCGGATCGATTGATAGCTGTCCTCCAGAGTGAACAGAACTGCATCTATGGCAACGGTGTGTTATACTTAGCAACGGTCTTTTATCAAGAAAATAACAAACCACATTCTACATTAGAATTCAACCAAGCCATGTAATAAAATGTTATATAACATTGAAAAAAATATAGAAATGATTTGGAAACAGCAGCTACATATAGAAAATACCAAACAAATATTATGTTTTTTAAGTGTTACCATTGCTTTGGCGCCCCCATGATGCTGCGCCCCTATTGAGTGCGCCCAGTTTTTTGCGCCACTGCTAATAACACCATCACAGAGTGTACAGATCTGCCTATCCATCCTAAACCCATATCCCCCTCCTACTAATAGACTGTCATATGAAAACACACAAAGAGCCGATTACATCTTTTATTACTGGCAGGTTTTTGCTTTCTGGTGGGAAATGTTGTTGTGCTGTCAACCCATCCCTCTTCCCCGCGCTTAAATTTGTAGAGACAGCTCCCAATTAAACACAGCAGGCAATGACACATATCAAAATAATGCATGTCAAGAACTGGTTGCAGCTAAATCTTTCATTTCAGCTTGTGATGTGGACAGAATGAAGCAAGGGCTCAGCCCCCAGAAAAGACAAAGCTGTATATTAACACATGGATGAATCACTCCAACAGATGTGCATCCTATTCTATAGATATGTAGCAGCTATTAGATTTCCACTGAGAGATTGAATCAATTTATTATAATAAAAAAAATATGTGGATGCGATGATTAACCACCAGCCGCCTGTCATAAAAATTGAATTCATTCATGCTGGGTTTTCCAGAGATATCTCACAAGGGGCCAGTCAGTGAAGCTTAACCATTTTTCATATTTCTTTTTTCATCAGTTTCAAAACATAAACCCTCTACCACCTCTACTTTGGGAGTAAATACATCTTAATGTATAAATTGGAGCACCACAGAGGAGCTTTGCAAAAGAAGTTAACTCAGCCCGAACAATTTGTTCCCAAGGATATGAGAAGCTATGAACTATAAAAGAATGGCAGAGGAAAAAATTTGGAAAACTTCCTAATATGATATTTAATCAATTTTGTTTAATCAAGAACTGATTCTTAATTCAGGAGGTCTAATTGGAACAGAGACTGCACACTGCGGTAGCTGAGGCAGAAAAGAATGATTATGTAGGACAAACTATCAAGCCCAGGGCCATATCCAAATACCAAAAAAGAAATATTGCATTAGTTGTTTGCAAAGCATGCGGAAATTCATGAACACGGACATACTGGTAATTGTAAAAGTGAACCTTAAGCTAACGAGCATTGTTTTCGCTATAGGCCTATATGTCATGACCTCTTACATGATCAGTGGTTACAGTTGTTCAGTAACTTGGCCTCTCGTAATACACAATCATAAAACAGCACTTCACTAAGGATATTATGCCCACAGCCTCACCAAACATTCAGTGCTATGATGCCATCTCCAGAAGTATTGAGTGGCATTTAAATTCTCTTCTCTCTGCACCTCAGATGTACTGCACATTCCTCCATCTAGCAGCATTATTCAAGATTTAAGCAAACTCATAATGCTTCTAAATTGCCTGCTCAGAAGGTGCTTAAGTGTAGGTCCAATAATCTGCCAGTCAGGATAACCTGACAACACAACATCGGAATTAATTCTAATTTTAACCTTGCTGTACTGGTCTAATTACAAACTGCAGTTTCCTTCCTGAGTAAAACTGAATACAATAAATAGACAATTGCTCACAGAGAACAGAGGCTATGCAAATAATTCATCTGATATTTGAGCTTGAATAATGCATTTCATAATCAAAAGTGGAACATGAACACTGGTGGGACATTTTGTATATATCATTATGAATGATGAAATTTGCCCACAGCAATTTCAAAGTTCATCAACTGTGGTGTATTAACTAAGATGACCTGCAGTGCCACAGAGCTGCTGTGCTTTTTCCGTGTTTCCACTTTGATGAATGCCGTTTTCTCTGGCAACATTAATGTCAGATGTACTGTAAAGGTTTTGTTTTGATGACAAAACAAATATGGACGCATACATGTACCTTAAAGCTACAGAATTGATTTATTCATGCTTATTAACTTGGATTTCCTATTCCAGTAGGAATAAGTAGTTTTTGTCTTGGTTAAAAAAACAAAAGTTGTGCAGTAGAATTATTAGTATAATAATTATTAGTTGAGGACAGGTAATTGTAGAGGTCCAAAGGTTAATAACAGCCTGGTGTCACAGAACTCTGTGAAATGATCACGAACTGTTAACACCGTATTACGGTTTGGCGTCACGGAATGTGGGATAATTCTGTGTGGCCACAACGGAAAACGACACCAATTCAAGGTCAATAGTAATTAGAGAATATGAAAGCCCTAAAAAAAAAAAAACACAGGACTTTCATCCGGGAGACCGGGGATCGTGTCCCGCGTGTAATATTTCCTAAAGTCGCTTTCTTCTTTTCCTAAACCCATCCGTACCGTTCATCCAGCATGTTACGGAACCGTAAGCACACCCAAGACCTTTTCCTTAACTTAAGGGGCCATGTTTATTTCATGGAATTCTTCTGTGGGCCCATTACACATTTTTTTGCGATTCTGTGAAACTGCCACAGATTTTGAGTTAAGGGACCGTGTTCATTTTATGGAATTCTGTGAGATCAGGTTGGTTTAAAAATGATTTGTTTCCTGAGACTTGTTTGTTCCATACACACTTTGACAATATCAGTGTAGTCCCAGTGTGGCTCAAAGTTCAGTTCACACACAGTAAACTTATTCACATTTATAGTTCACGATTTAGAATTGAATGTACTAGTTTATGTTAATTTTTCTTTCTTTTTTTAATGTGCGGATTCTTTTTTAGTAGAACCTCCTCTGGGATGCTTGAACTGAATGTGTTTAAAATTTGTTGCTGATGGGACTAACATTGTGACTTGTTTTTTCTGACTTCATACCAGTAGCTCTGTCTGAATTGCCTCTTGCAATAGCAACATACAAAATGTTGTGAAGTCTGTTCTGCGGTCGAGTAGTGATTCTCTCCTGTTAATGAATGATGGTTAGGATAGGGGACTACCTTAGTGTATTGTCATGGTGCTGTAAAACACAATGCATGAACATTGTTAACTTGTATGAACGTAAACAACTCTCAGTTGCAAACGGATACATACACGCCCATGTTTTAACCAAAAACATGGGCACGTTCAATGAATAGCGCTCTCCAAGCATTCGTGCACAACACTTGAAGTCACCATCTGGAACTTTTAATCTATAGTCCACTGGAGTAAAACAGTGGTTCAGTTTATTGAACTGGGTTTTATTGCTCTGTTGTACTAATGTGTTCAAGTTATTTTGAGCTAATGAGAGACATTTATTTTTGCATTAATTGTGAATTAGTTGTGTGTATTTCTCTGAAATGAATTCAATATTTTTGTTCCTTATTTATTATATGTTTCACTCTATATGCAGATTAGATTAACTCTCCAATTACACACCATTTGGTTGAGTTAATTATTCCATGGAGACAAGAAGGAAGAAAGTCGACAGGAATTTTAAGTAGAATCATTGAGAGTATTTATTTAGTATTGTTAGGAAGAAAATCACCACATGTACTATAAAAGTGCACTTTTTTTATGAATATACTATATGTGGTTTTCCTTGTGCATATTCTGCATGTTTTGGGCCCGACTGCTGACTTGACTGAAAAATTCATTGTAGCTCAGAGCAACATTCCGGCAACCCCTGGGGTCTCATTTATAAAACTGTGCGTAGGATCCTTACTAAAAGTGTACGTACGCCCAATAGCCAAAACTGGCGTTCACACAAAAACAATTTAGATTTATTCGGTTAGCACTGTTCCCTTTATAAATCACAGATTACCCCCAAGTGTGCGTACATAAATCAGCCTTTTATTTCGCCCTGTATACGCCCATTTTAACCATATATAGTCAATGCAAAGCACCCCCTGAATGCTACAAAAAAAGGGTGGACAACAATATAAAATACAAAAACTACAATACATAGACAAGATGAAATGGACTGAAGACTACAATCATAATTCCTTATTTTTTCCCAGAACTCCACGGAAAACCAACACTCTAGATGTAAAATAGTTTCTTCTTCAATTTTAAAAAATTCACATTGATTATCCACAGCCACAAATCTTGCAACACATTTGTTAGTAGGATAAATATTGTGCAGTATTTTGAATTAACCTAACCCTTTTTTTCAATATATTGGGAAAACACATTTGTGCTGTAGAAGCCATGTCAATTCCTACTGAACATTAAAATATAAAGAGTTCCAAACAAGTTTTCCCAGTGAGCGATTTTCCTTTTCCTGTAGAAGTAATTCCTTATATGTTTATTTGTACATTTATGACTTTTAATATGTATTCCATCAACCAAGAAAGCCAGATCCAATTCTTGCAGTTCTTGTCTCTGACTGAGATGTCATCAGTTGAAGAATTCCACTAGGTAAAACATTTATTACAATTTGGTATTCTTTGTGGTTGATAGGAAAGATTTTAGATCTAAGAAATTCCTCATGATTAAGAAGTTGAGGGTCATCATTTTGTAAGTCTGCAAAAAAAAAAGATATTCCTATCAACACAATGTTGTACATATAAAGTCTTATTCTTTCTGGTTATGAACTCATTGTTCCATTTAATAGTTCTTTGAGGTGAAAAAATTATGCATTAAGCATAATTTTGCCGCGTTAAGCGCCTTTAGATAACTTTTGCAGTAACTTAATTTCATTCTAACTGCATTGTAATACAAATTGGAGGCCTCCAATTTAAAAAAAAAAATGGACTGTGGAATAAAGTACCAAATGGATTCTGGAGCTTTTACACATTTTTTTATCCATTTAATTCTAAAGTTATTTACATCTATGAAGTCTAATATTTCCATGCAACCTGCATTTCTCAGGGCTGCTAAAATCTCCTGCTTTAAATGGTGGCATTTGTATTTCCAAATAACAATAATTAAAATGTAATTTATTTCTATGCAGAGGGATTGATGGATAAACAGAGATTGGCAAGGGTAAATAACTCCAGCGACACTTTCCACTTTACTCAGAACTCTAACATGGACAGATCTCTTTGAAGCCACCTGTAAAAAAATGTTTTTATTTTTTTTTGTATTTTGGGCTTAAAATTATTTGCTTGGTGTTCCTTTACATTTTTAGAGATATGAATTCCAAGGTATTTAGTACTATTTTTCACTAACATTTCACACATAAGCGTTTCATCAGTGTTATACAGACGTAGAATTTCACACTTTAAGTCCTAAACCTGATGCCAGCGAGAAGGAATGTATTTCTTTGATGGACTTTTGAATTTGTTTATCCCTTTTTTTTTTTTCTTTTTTTTTTTTAAAGAAAGATCAGCTAGTTGAGAAATTGTTATCTCTCTCTTTCAAAAATCCTTAATCCTTGTAAATTATTACAGCATTTCAACAACAGTGAGAAATAGAAATGGAGAACAAGGGCAGCCTTGGTGTGCTGATCTATAAACTCAATCTTTGGGTGGTATTTGGATATAGCGTGACACGACTGATGTTTTTCTAAAGCATCAGAGATAAAATTGTCACCAAAACCAAAAGTTTGAAGTGACCTAAATAAGAATTGACGCTCTACTGTGTCAAATGTCTTAAAAAAATCCAGCGATAATATCACAGCGTCAGATTCCACATATTCAGAGTAATCTATTAGATCAAGAATTAGCATAATGTTACAGTTTATATGCTGATTAGCCATAAAGCCAGTTTGAGTTT
>NC_045740.1:13103260-13121668 GCF_008692095.1 Etheostoma spectabile
TTGGCTCAAGCCTTTTTTTAAACGTCTATCAAAAAATGTATGAAAGTATTTTATAATCTAGTGTACATTTAGCAACGTTATAGGTCTCCAGTTTTCTAACAGAAGATGAACTTTATCTGGTTTGGGAGCAAGGCTATTATACCTTGCTTCATAGTTGTAGTCATATCCTCATTATCAATACAATCTTTTAACATGTTAAAAGGTGTTTTAATTATGTTCCAAAAACATCTTTATAACTCAACAGGAAGACCATCCATTCTTGGAGATTTTCCTTTTTTCATTTTATTTACAGCTTCAAGAATTTCCGGTTTGGAGATAGGTTTATCACAATCTAATTTAAAGTCATTTGACATTTGTGGGATAGATTCTCTAATTTTGATAAAATTCTCATCCTCTGTTGGGTTGTAGTGAGAGTTATATAGATCGAAATAGAAACGAGAGGTATAATTTGCTTTATCAGACGGATTGGAATTTATTTAGTTATCTATTTTTAATAAAGTAATATTTCCCTTATGCCCATATATATTAGTTAACACCAGAATCACATTTTTCACTCTAAGAACCAGAATAATCCATCTACCCTCTTTAGAAAGGTGAGATTCTAACACATCTCTTTTTAAATTTATTAAACAAAATAGCTGCTTCGGCTGAGTGATTAGAAGCATGACTTAAGTAAATCTGATACCCCAATTGACTTCTCCAGAATTTCTCATCATCACATGAGTGAGTCTCTTGTGGAAAACTAAATCTGCACTAGAACGTCTACAGAAAAGAAAAATAGCCTTTCCTTTAGAGATGTTCCGTAACCCTTTGACATTGAGAGAAACCACTTTAAGGTTGATGAATATAGCCTTTGCCATACAATTAGTAAGGGATATAGAAATAAATAAACGTTAACAAAACAGGTTTGATGCTTACAAATGAGATTAACAGAAGATGAGAGGTATAAGGAACCCTTAACCTTTTTAGTAGTGACTAGAAATACCCTGAACACTGGGAGTACCAATAAACAAGAGGTTGAACGGTCTTGAGGCCTTATTAATTTCAGGCTACTTAATTGTCCACTTGTAACACATTTACTTGCCTGGTTATCATACCTAGATGACTATACTGGGTGAAGATTTTATGCAGCAAATTTCACCCCATCGATGAAAGTGACTGGACCTTGCCATATGGCTTTCTTTCTGTCCTTGTGAGCCTGCTCGACCAGGGGCCACAGTTTGTTTCTGCGTTCTCTCTCAGAGCGTGTCAGGTCCTCGGCGATACGGACAGCGTCTTCATAACAGCATTGCGTGAGTCCTTCCAAATCTTGTACCTGATGGTATGCATGTTAATCTGTATACTAATCAGACGCGGTGTCTTAACATGCCTGGTGCGCCCAACTCCGTGTACCGTATCAATCTGAGCTTTGTTTTATCATCAGATGCAATCTGACTCATCTTCATGACTTCCTCTCTTACATCTTCGTTTACTTTTTCAGGAAGGTTGATGAGGCACAAATTCCATCTTCTGCTGTAGCACTCGCCTTCTTCGGTTTTCTCTTTAGTTCTTCAATGCTCTAATCTAGCCTTTTCACCGTATCTTCCGTCTCCTTTGCTTGAAAACCAAGGCCTCTCATTTCTTCTTTTACCGCAGTAATGTCTGCAGAGTTTTCATTTATCCATTGTTCAAAGACGGAGAAGCGCTCCTTGAACTCAAAAGTTGCTTTGAGAACGTCAGCGTTAGAGACCTCGTTTTTATCTTTGTTGGTACATACTTTTCTTTGGATTTGGACTATTAATTGGAGAGTCTGGAAGAGGCGAACACAAACCTACAAAGTCGTCTTCTAGGTCCACATCCATTACCAGTACTCCTTTTATGTTTGTGGTCAACTTGTCCCGTGCTATTAGCTTGGTATGCTAGGTACCTGAGCGGTCTTTGCACGTGTTATCTATAAAGGGTTGTTTCTAGCCGTCAAAGTTCTCATAGTGGTAGTTAACCCTTACTTGTCAGTATGTCTCTGAAAAACTGACACTTCAGCAAGTTGTGTAATGGCCTTATTGTATAACATAAGTACGCAGCTAAGTGTTGCAGAGCTTAATCAACCACCAAGATCGCCATCTTGCGCAACCCCCCTAACTACGTAAATGACCCTGGCAGTTGTTCTTTTGTAACGCCGAATCATGACAACTGGCGGAGAAAAAGAAAAAAACATCTTAAACGTTCGGGAATTGCTTCAAATCGATGCAATTTCATACCTCATACCAGTTTCTTCAGTACATGCCTCCCAAGAGCGCAGCTTTAGGAAATTTAAATCGTCACATTAGCCAGTCATTGTCATGGTCCCAGAAGTTTCTTTCTCATTTGGGGTTAGTCCTCCTGCAGAGCCAGCCGTGCCATCATGCAGCATTACGCACGGAGGGTCACTGCAGTAGTTTTGTTTTTTCAACAATTTGTGATTAACACCTTGCCAAAGGCACGGCAACAACTATATCCCTCTCCCAGAGATGCAATTTGAAGACAAAATTGTAAAAGGCAAACACACTTTTCTTCGTGCAGGTTTTGTCACCAACAGTCTTAAAGTTCGGACAGATAGTAAGGACGTTAAGTGTAACAATTGCGCGAAAGCTTAACGGGTGTATTTTCAGACTTGACACTTGATGATATATGCACAGACATTAAGTCATTTGATGCTATCATGTATTCCATGGAGTCAGACCATCTCATCCTCCTGCGCTCTGTAGCGGACAGGGTGACGGTGAGATAGCACCAATTAAATATTAGGAGCAAATTTTGATTTAAGATTTGAGTAGGATTTTACAAGGTGTTTATGGAACAATTATCACTCAGTGCAAGCGCAAACAACACTACTGGATTTATCTTCATGATCAAGTGGGTGATATGGAGAGAAAAAAACGTTTGTGAGGCATTAATACTTGAAAATATTATTAGTAATCATTATTCCCACATTTACTTTCAGCAGTCTTATATCAGTTCACAGCCTCACAATCTGCATTGCAAATGCATTGTCTCCAAAATGCAAAATTAGAATGACAGCTATTTATCTATTACCTAATGGACAAGACTCACAAGGAGGCTTTACTTTTTTGAAACAGAACAGCTGGCAGGTTTATTACACAATCCCTGTGCAACACACTATTCACCAAATTATTTTATTTTACATTAGAAAATCCCCCCAAATAAAATAAACCTCTTTCATTTAGTAAAAAAATTAGGAAAACAAAATAAATTGTATTTGTCAAAATAGAAAGTCCCTCTAACCGGCCAGTAAACCAAAACAATTTCAAGTGTTCCTTTTCTGGGATCCATGGAATCCAACATTCGAGATCTGGATAAGGATCATTTCAGTCACTCCGCAGAAGAGAATCGGAGACAGCTGGCCACACTGTGTCCGAACGTTCCTTCTGTAGAATGTCACTCACTGGGACAGGCTAGCCATCAAAGTCGGTAAAGTTTGGAACCTTAGGATGTCCCCTCCCCCCTTTCAAAATATCAGGACTGCAATACAACATTCTGTAGACTGATGACTTACGCACTTCCTCTTTTTTTCTTTTCCTTTTACAGACTACTATTTATTTATTTATTTAATTGATTTGTATTGATGTGGTGAATTGTGGTGGTTGCTCTTTGTCATTTAATTGCCCCATGGGGATGAAGAAAGTGATTTGAATTGAACCAAACTAAATCCAGGATAAAAATCCAATCTGTACAGCTGTACATCATAAATATCTTGTTTTTCCATATATGGTATCTTATTTACTTTTCTTTTCTCAATAGATCAGTTACACATTTAAAACAACTAGCTGTGGTTATGAGAGAACTGTTGAAATCACTCGACGGCTATGCTCCATACAAGTCTGTTTGACTATAGAGGCCATAATTTGCATTGGCAAAGCCAAAACATGGTGTAAAATTAAACAATAGCATTTATTTTCTTAAATAAATTATATCCCTTACAGGATTAATGCATTTACAATCATAACATATAATGAACTGTAGGCTATTAAACTATTAAACAACATGAAATGAATTAAATATTTCCCCATTAGTCATTTAACTTCAATGAAACACATTTGGAACACAGTAGCCTATTTAGCTGAATGCTCAGTTCAGCAAAACACAAAATTCAAACATCATGAACTAAGTGCAATATAACATCTTACAGTACTCATGTTACTCCGATTGGTTTTATTGCAATAGCATGAGATCCTAAAACCTATTATTGTTTACTGATAGCATCACCTCATGTTAGCTAGCAATATGGTAAGCTAATGAGCACTTAGCAACAACCTAAACTCACCAGAGGTTTCACTGGGGGGAGAACAACAGCAAAGCGTCTCCCACAATGCAGTTCTTGGTAACTAGTAAAAGTTAATCTTAACCACACAACTCCTGAGTAGAATTGACTAGACATTTCATTGTTTTTCAATCTATTTCACCACATGAACAATAGTTTTTTTCTAATGAAACTTAATAAATGGGGAATTGCTAATGACAAACAAAAACATCGCGCTAGCGCGGCCTCTACTGGCATCCTGTGATTTGACACTCGACTAGTTAACCCTTTAGTGACAGCATATTCTATATGGGTTACGTCAAGTTTGTTTTTTATAAATCCCAACCTTTGCGTAGGAATTGGCTTACGCACATTTTCAGCCCCGTTTTGTGCGTACATTACGTTTATAAATGAGACCCCACACCTGTTCTCAGTCAAAAAATATTAATAACTCTGGACTCAGGGGGTTCAATATATTGTACAGATCAAGCTGATCTAGCTTGCATTCCCACCCAATAGCTTCAATTCAGAAATCTTGAATGTTAACCATCTCGGGGGCTTGTTATGCCTCCGAAAAGGTGAGTATCAAGGTAATCTACCCATAGGCCTACTCAGCTGCTGCAGAGTCATGTGTCACCCTTAATGACCAATCGAGTAAAATTGGATTTAAATGTTCTATAAATACTACTACTACTACTAGTTGTTACCTGGGTTCAAAATCTTTTTTTTCTTTATAGATTTATTTTTTCATCCAGATCCAGAACAGTTTCAAAGATTCTAAAACATTTTTTCAGAAAGTCTTGCTTAACTCAGTGACTCCAATGTCATACATCAGATGCTCAAACTGGGGCTTTTGTAAAGAAAACCATGTTGCCAGTGCTGTCAGTCATGCAAGTGAGTCGTGGTCGGCATGAAGCTGGACTCACTGGTGACGGTGGCAGAGAGGAGGACATTGGACAAACTGCTGACATTACTGACAATGCCAGCCACCCGCTGCACACCGTCATCAGCACAGAGGAGCCGGTTCAGTGGAAGGCTGCTCCTTCCCAAGTGCCGGACCAACAGACTCAAGGACTCCTTTGTCCCTCATGCCATCAGACTCTACAACTCCTCACTGGGGAGGAGGAAATAGGGCAGAGAGGCAATACATACATACATACATACATACATACATGCACACCTGGACTAAATTCACACCGGTCACTTTATAATTTTTTTAACACTGGACTCAACACTGACACTTTAATAAATTTATGGTCTTTTCTTTTGTTCATTTGACAAATGTTCTTATTGTTGTTATATTTTTATGGTATTTTGTTGATTTTGTTGTCTTTTACTGTCTTTTTATCTATTTTTTTTTCTTTGTTCTTGCTAAAAACTGCTGCGGAACTTTCCAATTTCTGCGGGAGTCATCCCAAAGGATCAATAAAGAGAAGTCTAAGTCTAAGTCTAAGTGATTTTCTTTTTTTTTGGTAAATGAAAAAGGGGGTGCTTGTTTCTCAGGCCCTTTTTAAATATTTTGAATGCAGTCAGATGAGAAGAACATCTGGTCATCCTAACCACTCCTCTATTTATTCTGTATAACCACATGTGCTCCATTGAATCAATATTGAGTTATGTCAATCAATGTTAGTCGCCAAAAGCATATGCGAAGAATTGTCAAGCATCAAGCATTTTGGAAAGAAACACCACAGAATCACACACTAACTGATGATGATTTTAACTGCACCTCAAATAGTGCCATTCATATTTTAGCTTTCTTCTCAAGTCATACAAGTCGATTATGACTTTCAGGTTCTAAGTCGTTAGTCATTCATTCCTTTTGACATTTGTTTAGCAAACAACCGTATGTGTAATGTTGATTTTCTTTGAAATGTGTTCCTGGTTCACTTTTAATCGTATAAATATCCATGAGCGTTTCGGGATTTGGCCAATGTCAATCTTAGCTGTGACACACACCTCAATATACCCAGAAGGATGCATCAACAATACAACCCTTTAATACACGGTTGGTGTCAGTCACTCTTTAACTCTGTTGCAAACATTTCAAGTCACTACTTTTCAAAACTGCTAGGCTGAATGAGCATAACACACATCCATCAAGATGACAACCAGAAAAAGCATTAGGCCAATGCTTTTTCTGGGCCCGTTTCATTAAGACCTCAGCATCACAAGTCTATTGATGTGTCCAATGGGATGCAGCGGAAATCTGTTCTTTACTCTGTCCAACAGAGATGCATGCAAAACAATCTAACATGGTTTGTTTCAATGAAGAACACAGGAGACAGACCAAACTTAATGGTGGCGCATCAGAACCAAAAATTTGACCTTTTCCCTTTTTTGACTTTGATATTTCAAAAGAATTATATTAAACTTGCATCAAAAGTACTGTAATAGGACACCGGTATGGCTTATATATACTGTGGAACCCTAAACACAAAAATGTTGACATTTATGTCATTTTATTGCTTAAACAGGGATTAAAGCACATCACAAGCACATTGAGCCTAGGTTCTTCAGATCAATTTAGGATGAGTGTAAATTGACAAAGCGCTTTAACCCTCATGTTGTCCTTGGGTCAAATTGACCCGTTTTTAGTTCATTTTCTTTTTTCTTTGTCACAAAAAATGGTCCACCGAAATAAGCGCTGAAAATCCAGAACATTAAAAATATCAAAAAACTTTGGAGAAAAAAACCCAAAAACATCAACAAAAAGGCACCCACAACATTGAAAAAGTGACACAAATGTCGGAAAAAGCGATAACAATGTTGAAAAAAAGTGACCATTGTTGACGGGAAGACAACACAAGGGTTAAAATGAGAAAGGTAAAAACAGTGTGTGGGGGAGGAGTTACTAATAGAGGAAGTACTTTCACCACTATGTGCATCAAAAACTAAAATATTTATATTTTTTCCTGTAGCTAAATCACAAAAAATGGATACAACCTATATACCTATGTACATGTTTTAAATAGCAATTACATGAATGGCGTAGGCCAAGATGGACTGGGAGGATCTCTTTGGTTTTACTACTAATACATTATTTTCTACTAAGGGCTTAGGGTGTTAGGAACCTTTGCTTTGTTGTTTGTTCATCTATGTATGTACAATATGTTATATGTCTATATGTATGGTTGTAATGGCAGCAACATTGGGGCATGGCCCAAGCCAAAGTTTCCACATAAACGTTTCTCATCTTGTATTGAGTTCGGTGGATTATAAACTCCCGTGAAAATCTTCAGCTGATGTTTAGGCATCTGGTTTGAGTCCTCAGACCAGCTGGAAATACTCAGGTTATCAAACTTGTAGTGTTCATCAGCCAAGAGCATGACATTGATGTACAAGGCCGTCATGATGTGTTTTATAGAAATTAGAGTACATAAAAGAAAGGAAGACTCAATTTGTATAAAAAGGTATATTTTGGAACTTAAGCACAATGTTGAGACATTAGCTGTGATGGTTTTTTACTGTGAGACTAAACACAGGGTCAAATAAAGAGCTGGAGAAAAGCTCTTTTTTATTTTTTTTATTACTTCTGCTTACATTATTCATCTTTGTCTTAAGTGTAACTAAATAATGAACACTCTAGAAGGACCGTTATTCATAGCTGTCAAATGAGGATTCACAGTTCATAATATTAAGACTTGTAATAGTCCTAGGTAGGGCTTTTTATATTGTAATTAGTACTGGATTTTAATAATGTTTCTCATTCCCCCATATTCTTGCATCATAGGCATTTCACTGATGCACATCTTCAGAGCTACTTACAAATTTAAAAGCAGATTTAGCTTTGGTTCCTAGATCTCCTGAATTACAAGCAGGCAGCATTAAGCTGTGAAAGATTTTAGTCACGGAGACCAGACAGCGTTGCTCTGAGCCTATAAGGGATCACATAAGTAAATGAGGGAAAAGGATCAGTATGAGTAAAACAACACACCAATCCATGGAAAGGTTATTTAAACAAAATAGATAACATGATTTTAACAAATTCGTCTAGGCACCGCAGCTAAGAAAAAACTACTTTTATTGCAAACATGTGAGATTCATAATGATTAGCATTTTCGAGTTATTGGTAAAATACATTTGCAGAAATCTTACTTTCTGCTGTGCCGGAACCATATTTTGTCAATGAACAATCGCTTGTCAGTGTGCGTGTCTGTTTACTCAGGGCAAGTACTGCATGCCCAAGAGAGACATTTAGCTTTTTTTCACATTACTAAAAGCCATCCACCTAACATAAAAGCAGGTAAAATAGCCCACCGTCGCATACGAAAACAGAAGGGCAAAGCACTTCTTTTCATTGTGGGGATTTTCAATATTTGGTAAAATGTCGACATTAAAAGTGCAATGTGATAAAACTACAGAGGCTTCCTGGGAAGCAAAACATTTTCCTTTTTATATATTGTTATCTTTTAAAGATGTTCTGTGTTTGGGTATGTGATTTACTCAATTGTTGTCCTCTTTTTAAAAAAATGGGAATTATCAACTTTGTGGCTCAGAGATGGGAAAGTACAGCTGTCAGCATGGTCATTCCACAATAACTTACAAGAAAGTTACTTAAAGAAGGCTCACTCAAGGGAGAAACACAATTTTTACAGACAGTCAGCTTCTGTGATAAGCAAACGCTGGATTTTTCCAGAACGTTTCCCAACTAAGTCATAACAAAATATTTAATTTCGTCTTTTTTGGCTTCATACTGCAAGTATGATTTTAAAATAGGTAGGAATAAAATCCTCCCTACTGACTACAATACTGCTGTTGCTAGTTTGCCTGACATTTAATGGATTATAATAAATATGAGGCTGGGTATAATCCTCACCCACTCACCAGCCGTGTGTGATTTTTAAATCTCAGGAAAGTCAAATATTAAGATTGCGATTCCATTCGCTGAGTGAGAGCAGGTTGTAAATTTACGCAAAGGAAGCTATTGTAAAGTGGAAGTTAAACCAGGAGCCCTCGCCTCATAGCACTCATAACAAAAAGGTCTAATATTTCCCTAAAGCTCTTCACTGCATTCATTTATTATTAATTTCTTCCTGTGTTTGTTCCCAAGCCAATTAGTGCATTTCCTTTTCTTTCTGTTGACTCCCTAACCATTTATCCCTCTGTCTAGGGGTACTCCAAGCGTTTTAACCAATCTGTTCATTTCCTTTTATTATTCTCATGTTGAACTGCTGCCATGTAACAATGGCGGTGACAGGAACGTCACCTGAAAAGGGAAAAAAAAGCCACTGCCTTTTTTTTTTTTAGCTGCCTGTCACTGCCTCATCCTGCCAGTTGGAGTTCAGCACTATAATGCCATCGCTCAGAGCTGAAGCTGAAGAAAGGCAGACAGCTCTTTAGCTTAGTGACACACGCAAACATCCAAACAGGAGCAACAGCAGAAATACAGTCCTGAGAGGGTGGTGTCTATAATTTATTTTACTAATGTTGACATGGGTTGGACAGAATAACAATGCAAAATACCATTGTTGCAATTCCAAACTTAAGCACCCAAAGTTACAATTGACTTTGATCAACCCCTCAGCAAAGAATAGCACTTTGTCAGCTTTAAATAGTATTTGCTGACATATAATGGTAAGGTGCTTTTTATTTTGTCCAGCCTTTGGGATTTATTTCAACCATGGGTATTTTACAAACAAAATGACCCAAAAGACCAGCTACTTAAACTTAAATATTTTTACGGAATATCAGCTTCCAAATTTTCCATACAAACGTTATGCCTTTTCTATTTTTCTGATAAATTAGCCATGACCTCCCCCATTGTAGATGTTTAAATGTAGTAGTTGAAACTGCTCATTCAGAAACTTCGCTCCAATCTTTTGAATGTGAATTATGAATAAACTAAATATATGCAAATGTTTTTTTCAACACGGTTTAAATAAATCTATTCCTCGTGTTTCAAGCAAGTGAATCATCATGTCTTTTTGTATTGCAGAACAAATCCAGGAAACCAAATTGAAATATCACTGGGCATACTGAGCCATTCTGCTCCCTCTGTCCCTCCTGCAGCACAAAGTCTAGTCCCACCGTCTGCTTGATGTTTAGCCACAGGCTTGTCAGCTGTTGGCCTCTTTTTTTTTTTTAATAGCCTACTTTCCAACCAGGATGGAGGTCTTTGTAACCTGGGGATAAACACTCTTACTTCTGTGCGCAGTGCTTTAAGAACCTATGTCTTGTATTGTGGAGCTGCAGCTGAATGTTGCATAATGCTTTGTGAACAAATCTCAAAACTGATTTATAGAACAGACTCGGCAGAAAATGAGCAGGTAATGTTAGCTTTAACCTTAAGCCAGATGTAGCTGCACTGCTCATCCAAAGCCAACGTTGTGTGAAGTTCTCAAAAATGTCTTTTTTTTTTAATGTGAAATGATCCATTTAACATCAAAGATAAATGACTGAATACTTCCTAGTTCCTACCATCAACTATGATTGTGCATATTATGTCTTTAAATATTACCAATGACAATTATTATTTTTATTATGAATATTCTTAAATGCATATAGACAACTTGTCGTGACAATGTCATGAAATTGTCTTTATCTTTAAACGTTTCTGATGAACTATGTGCTTAATCACACATGTGATCATACTTAGTACCAGAATAAGGCAGAACCTCTCAGTATTTCAGCCACAGAGGATTAGTGATAGAGGATAAAACAGTGTCCTTAGTTTCACTTTAACTACCAGAGTCACGCAGCCCAGTGCATGCCACCCTGCAATACCAAGATAATAATCAGCAGATAATCTTAAATGGTGATAACCAACAACTAGGAACACTGTTTCTAGAATAAGGTAAAGTGACGTGATGAGTTGAACAGTTTGTGGCCGTGGTGGTTGGGGTCCAACCTGTTGTTGGCTTTCTTCCCAAACCAAGCCCAAACTGAGAATTTCAGTAGCCTGTATTCATATTTTGACATGTACTTACATGTTCACATAAAAGAAGAAATTTACAATTTATTTATTTTCTGCCTTTATGAATATGAAACAAGCAAAACAAACTAAACAGCAAGATGGGTCCTCCTCATTTGTTGAATGTTATGAAGGGGCGGACACTTTGAATCACCAATGAAAGATAGTTATATACATTTGTTGAATAAAGACATACAATATTTATGTCAACAGTGGGCTAAAAGGCATGTTACAGTTACTGGCACACCATGAATATGACAGCTCTTTTCTTAGCATCACCCACTCTTGGATATCACTCAAATTATGTACACACAAGGCTTAGACACTTTCCCCCCAGTATTTTTCTTTTAAATAATGGAAACAATAGTAAGTTGTAATTCCTTATACAGAAAGTAATGAGAATTCAAATTTCAGTCTTGATTTTTAACAATTTCTGTGACTGAAGGTGTCTTATGTAGGTTCCTGTTTTTGCACCACTGTCAGTGACAGGAAAACTAGACAACAAACAATTCATGAAAATTTAAAGAGGAGAGCTAAAAATAGGACAACCTAACCGTACGATTGCAGCCTATGTGTTGACATACATCATCCACAGTGGAATCTGAATTTATGTTCCTTACAAAAGCACATGCAGTGTATTTATCAAAGTGTTTTTGTGTGTAAAATGACCCTCAAATATTCGTAAACTGTCTTGGTGGCCCTGTTCAGCTGGGTGCTTTTGACCATTAAACACAAGATTCATATTAGGGCATAATGGGGAAAAAGGCACAGGGTCATACGAGTGACTTAGGGCATCCAAATCACCTCAAGAGATTCACTGGTGACTCTGAAGCCAATATGTGGCTCATCTGTGAGGCGAGGAGGATGAGTAGTGAATTCTGCTTGAGAAGTTTTCAATTTCTTCCCTTGCCTGGACTCACCAGTGAGGAAAATACACATTCAGAAACATTTAATACAAAGAAGAGGCACAGTTTCACAGCCTTTTTTTTTTAGGCTAAAATGCAGAAAAAATACTTTTTTTGTTGCTTACTATGCAGGGGGCATTTTGGGATGCAGTAAATGAGATACATGTGAGTGATTCTTAAGGTGCAACCAAATCCAACAGTCTGAGCATTGATCAGTACAGGTCAAGTGATTTAATGATCCTGTTGAGGCAGCACTCATCTTAACATTTCACTGTATTCTGTTGAATTGTTAATCACAGTTGAAAATAAAACCCACAGAGCAATAAATTCCACCCTTATGCCACCTTATTCTTTTCCTTTACATTGTAGTTTCACTTCACTGCTCAGCATTTACGACTGCCATAAATGGATTGTTCTGTCCCGGCATCAAATCAATCTGTCATTCTCACTGACGCACAGCCTTTGTTTTCTGCTTGAGCTGTTTGAAAAGAAACATATGGGAAATTGGCCATCACCTTTTGTGTGAAGTCTTCGGGTATCCACTCATTCTCAGTCACTCGCATCCACTCCTGTTGATATCCCTGCTCCTAATACGCCCATATCAAATGAAGCACTGCAGTATTGTAGCACTGGGTTGGATGACTGCCATCACAAAAGCAGTGAAATGAATATATACTTTGCACTTTTGGAGAATGGAAATTTAATCAATTGAAAACAGGTTGAGGGTTTATTATTGAATGCTTGCCAGTGCCACTCCATTAATTGTGACCTTCTTCAAAATTCCCATCCTGTGTTATTGTACACAGAAACTTAAAACAATGTCTCACAAAT
Organism: Etheostoma spectabile; assembly: GCF_008692095.1. Lineage (NCBI taxonomy): Eukaryota > Metazoa > Chordata > Actinopteri > Perciformes > Percidae > Etheostoma > Etheostoma spectabile. The sequence continues at coordinate 13,116,186 of NC_045740.1, forward strand.
AAGATGCAGGCCCATATTATACAGATACAAGGTACGGTATTCTAAAACATACAGCATTCAATTTAGGTTTTCTTAGTGACTCCTGACATCTAAAGAACATAATCCTATCAAATAAATGGGAATTTTAGACGTATAGAAATAAAATTGAATTTACTTATATTCTAATTTTCCTGCTCCTAATCCAGGAAGGTGGGATGCAGACATTAAACAACAGATGTTCTTCATTATGCTGTTGTTTAAACAGCACATCTAGCTTTAGGCTGCAGCACAAGAGCTGATTCCACTTATTGGATACACAAGAACAACAACCCTATTAAAATTGTGGTATGAACAACAGTATTACAGGCCCAGAGGACAAGATTTCATTAATATTATTACACATTAGGAAGACAACCAATGCAACAGCAAAAACATCCCCTTATTTCTTGTGTTCGACAGACTGATCATTACTCCACTGTCTTGGTTGGTATACTGAACTTGGAAGTGCACACTGCAGGCAATATCTTGTGTTCTCACGAAGAGTAGTGATCTACTCACAGGGGAGGAGAGAGGCTATAAAATCCTGCAGCTGAAGCTTTACAGGGTAGACGGATATGAGTTCCCTCCACTTAAAATGATTGGATGCTACTTTGACATAACGAACAAGAGCAGAAACTAAAACAAATGATTACGCTGTTTTAAGGTTTGTAGTTACTGTTAAAGGGCAGCTATTATATAGCATTTTCAGGATACTACTTGTATTTTGTGTTTGTACTGGAACATGTTTACATGCTTTAATGTTAAAAAAACTTGTTTTTCTCATACTGCCCATGGCTGCTGCAGCTGTATTTACCCTCTCTATGAGATGCTCTGTAGAAGTGCCTGTCTCTTTAATCCTACCAACAACGTTTTTCAAAGTTTCTTAAATGAAATTGGGTAGCAAAGGAGGATAAGTTTAGCCTGATTGTTTTCCTTTTTCCCTATATTATGATGTGCTGCTTTTTTAATCCCTGTGTTAGTTTAGACTTTCTGTTTTGGTTAAATATTTCCTAGTCATAAACTCTCCTGCCTCCTGTGTTATCTATGCATTTGGGTCACCTACAGTACTTCCATGAACTGTAATAACATAAGTTCTTTGGTGAATTTGGATGGTGTGTGGAGAGGTGCTTAGTGAGGGATGGAGGCTGTGGAGTTGTCTGGCTGCGTGGGAGACCATGCTTGCTGCTGCACCCAGTGGGAAGCTAATGACCAATGCACACTTGGTACGCAATGATGATCTTCAACAAAGCTATCTCTGGTAGAGGGGATTTTCTTCAGTAATTGGAGCTGAGAGTGGGTGCACATGTCCTTTTGATGCAGATGTGAGATGCCTGAGTTGATGCAGAAATACATTTATTTATAATGTACTTACGATGCAATCATCATTCTCAAGAAAGTGATATCAAAAATACATCTTGTAAAAACACCACCTATTTTTTTACTGTTGAACATCTAAGAGATTTAACCTCAAAATTCTTAATCCCATTTGTTGTTTTGGGACGTGTTTTCAAATACATAGCCCTGGAAAATTCATGTCTCACTTTGGGTTTGTGAATTAATGGAGTGGTTTAATTCGCTTTAGGCATAGTTGACTGCCCTATTGTTAGCTGTCCCAAGAGAAAGATCACCCAGGTGTGTTAAGTGTGAAGAGCCAAGCACAAAAAACAAGTTTGCTGCTTTCAACCACGTGTATTACCATGCAGATAAGAGTGCAATATACAAGTGCACACACACAAACACAAGGGAAATAGCCTTGTCCCCTTGCTTTTGTATTACACCGGCAGCCTTGATTCTGAAATAAAAAGAGATATGTATTTTATATTATAAATGAAGGTAATAGAAGATTGGCTGGAGGATGAATGAAAACCTACTCAGGCACTTCCATGGCATCCCTTAATAAAAGAGGATGACAGAAGCAGGGGGCTTCGGCTGGATTTAAATTATGTGGGATGGAAGTTAGCGAAAGATTCACATTATTATATAACTGGAGATGGTGACTGCCAGTGTCATGATGCTTCACTCATTATTTGGAATTCCAGCTGTTTGACACCCTAACTGCCTTATTTTCAGCTAGTTGTGTTCTTTTTTCACACTATCCATAATATTATCAAAAGAGATTTCTGCGCATGGACATTATGGTACCATACCCTTAAAATCAGCGTCTAATTGCCTGAACTGACAGACTTTGGCTGATGTGCAGTTACATTGCTTGATTGCTTTTTCAGCCACCATATTCTGCTGGAAGTCCGATATGTTGGAAGCTATTCTAATGAACGAATGTTGATATGAATGGTATTCGCAAATTGAGAACTGGTAATAACCTTAACTTATGTAAATGCAGCATAACCCCCAAATTCCACAAGATGTGGAAAGGCTGCGGATCCGCTCCAGAATGGCATAGGAGTAATTTGGTTTCCATTAAAGTCAATAAGTGTACTTCCACAGACTGCTGAAAGGCTGCGTCCCAGCTCCGACAATCCACAGCCCTCCGCAGCAGATACGCAGAGCTTCTATTTTTGCCGGACGTTGGAGAGCTCCGCAGCATCAGAGACGTCAGAGAGCTCTGCAGCAATTCAGCACACAGCAGATAGTGCGGGACAGGATGTCGAGCACAGAAACAAATAAAACATCCCGTTAATTTTAAAAATATATAGAATAGATTATGCTCACGGTGGATCATATTTCACTGCACTACACCTTGAAAACACAGCACAGAGTTGTTTCCTCTCTATTTCTCTGGATGGAAACAAACTGTTGTTGTTTTTGTGGTTCTATTCTATGTGAATTTGCGAGATCTTGTGCATCCTCGAGACTTTAGCTGTCAGTCATGGCCGCAGCCGTTCCGCAACAGATCCGGACCCGGTGGGTGTTGACGGACTTCGGAGCATGGAGCAGACACGCAGCGGAGCCGATTCGCAGCCGTTCAGCATCCTGTAGAATTTGGGGGTATGAGCCGCAGTTGGAAAGGCAGAAATTAGAAACACGCCTTTTGTCATGGTAGACATTTTGACTTGCCACAGCAAAAAAAGAAAATAACCCCAGGTAACTAATTACATTAAGGATCATTTCTTTTTTAATTAGGTGTGCAAGTAAGCCATGCAGTGAGTCAGAATGCACAATACCAGAAATCTGGCACTGAAATGGAATACAGCCATAATTAATATGATTAGTAACACCTGTGTTGACAAGTCAGTGTCCACTGTGAGAATGGTCTACTGCAAATTCATTTTAACTACCGTCTTCTTTCCAAATCTGCAGTGAACTGTGGGCGGCTGATGAGTGATTAAACACAGGTGTGTTATTGCACATTACTGTGTCGCTGTCCGTGGTGCTGAACAACCTAAGTCAATCTAAAGGGACAGCACTACAACATGCTTCTTTTGTAGAGGGGTCTTATGGAGGAAATGCAGCCTGCATTTTGTCAAACACTTTGTTTTGACTGTCAAAGAAGCCTCACAATTCATAGAGAAATTTCCCAATAAATACGTCCTACTCAAAATCTCATTGTGTACTGATCATGCGGTGTAATCATGAACTGTGCTCACAGTATTTATCAGTTTTCTAGAACTCCACTTTTGAATGTGTTTAGATTATGCACATAAATCAGTGGTGGCTGTAGATCTTTGAGTGCCCCGAGCAGAATTTCAATGAATTGAAGAATAGGAACAAGTACTTCACATACCTATAAGTGAATCCTGTTCATGCATCCAGAATTGAATTGAATCACGAGCACAATTTACCAGCAAAGAAACAGAACACATATCTTATACAACTACATCACAGATAAGATGTTGATCCCTCACTTTATCCTTCTATTTCTGAAAATACAGTACATCTCATTGTTTTTTTGTAAACTAGACATACAAGTCAATACATAGCATTTATTAGGCTAAATGTGTCTTTTGCTGTCATACTGTATAACAGGACCAACGTGGCTACATGTGGCAGAGCTTCCTGCGTCAGTTTTTTTTTCAAAATAAATATCAGTTAAAAACATGCTGCAAGCAAGCGTCTTCCTGTTGGCTAAATTAGTTGTTCAGCAACTTGGGTCTGAGGACCCCAGGTGTCCTTGGGGGAAATCTATGGGGTCCCCAGCCAAAAGGGGAATCATTATTTTGAGGAACATTTTATTCCTTAGTAATACAATGACAACATTTATAACTTTTGGTCATAGGTGTCATACACTTTCTGTAATGAAACATCTAATAGCCCAGAATCCTACCAGATAGGATACCTTATTAAATGGGGCTCCGAAGGTCTAATTTAGGTCAGTTTAGGGGTCTTTGTCATGAAAACATTTGGAAAGACTGGTCTTACTGGCCTATACTGGTTTCACATGGCCAATGTTCACTAACAATCAGTACAAACATAGACAGCAGTGAGGCCTGTGGGACTTCATCTATAGCAGTATGTTTACCTACAGAAGCCCTGTGGGATCTATCTATTTTTATCTTCTGAAAAGGAGGAGAGTGGTAGCTACATGCTAGCAAGGCATGGGCTGTAAATATAAAAAATATTGTGTGTGTGTGAGAGAGTGATGGTCATGGCGGATGGAGCTGCAATGATGATTAATGCAAGCTTCACACTTGCATTGTAAGGTGTAAACATAGGCTGGTATTGAAATCTACACCTCTTTGCGATGCATTTACAAGACAAAACTAAGAAGGAAATACAAATTGGTATTACTATTTAATTAAAGTCTACCTGTGCTCGTGACAAAGAGATATAAATATTCATTTTAATGTCTCTGCTTCTACCTGCTGGCAGCACCACGCTTAGAGCTCATTTGTGACTATGAGGAGTAATGACACACACGTTGCTGTGATACTCAGCAAATGCCTACTGGCCACAAACACAAAAAAGTGATATAGCATCCACCCAGAAATCTTGCTTCCCCACATATATTTGGACATTTTACAACATTTGTGTACACATTATTTGTTTGCAAATGATCTTGACATGTAGATTTCTTTTTATCTGACATGTTCACTGGCTAGCTAGCAACATATTCTATCATGTGAAATGTATTTAGTAGTGGTCAAATATGTTTATCTGTGTTCCCCTCCTGGTGAGTACAAAGCACCAACTGTGTATGTGGCACTTTTGGTCCAAAGGAAAGGTGGGAATGATGATGCAGGGTTATCTGTTATTACATGGCTTGGACAAATACTTTAATTCTGATTGGTCAATCACAGCATCGTCAGTGCAATAGTTTGCTGGCTTCATGGCGTAGAGCCATCCTTATCAGTCATAAAAATGATCACTCTACATCATCCCTTACTTAAATACTGTAATGGGGGTGGCAGTAGCTCAGGCCGTAGGGAGTTGGGTTGGAAACCGGAGGGTCGCCGGTTCAAGTCCCCGTACGGACTGAAGTACGGAGTGTGAATGGGTAGCTGGAAAGATGCCACTTCACCTCCTGGGCCTAGCCAGGTGCTCTTGAGCAAGGCACCATAACACCCCCC
>NC_045740.1:13121678-13140091 GCF_008692095.1 Etheostoma spectabile
GCTCAGGGCGCTGATCCAGCACTGGCAGCCCACTCATTCTGACATCTCTCCATTTGTGCATGATCAGGTCCTGAGCTCGTGTGTGTATTGCGGGCCTGTATGTAGTGATTACTAACAAAACAGTGTAAATTGTAATTTACCCACTGGGGATTAATAAACAGCATAAATTATAAATTAAATTATAAATTCAGATGGTGAAAAAAAAAGATGGTTTTAAAGGCTTGTTTTTGTTAATAAAGTTTAAGAAAAGAGAAAGAAAATAAATAGAGGTGGTACTCCAGTACGTTCAAAATGGCAGACCTAATGGACACCGCCTTATTTCTGTTTGAGTTAGTCTTCAATGCTGGTATATTGAAGAATTAAATTTTCTGATTATTTTGAAGGCCATGCGTATTTAGTTATTTTTCTAAAACTTTCTATTTCTTTAGAGCATGCATGTAGCCATTTTATTTTTATGAATGTAGCAAAGCTAATCAGGTCTAAATCTATATTCTTCCTGTTCAGGTTAAAGTCTAGAGGTTGTTTCTATGGGAGTACCTGCCAAAATGTTATTCTCTCTCTAACAGTGTCAGACCTAACCCTTCTTGTTTTAGCACTGTAAAAAGTTTTTTTTTTAGACGTTAAAAACATAATTTGCCAATATAAACTCATTTTTATATTAGGTAAGTTATGCCCTGCCTGACTTGGGGAAATTGGATTGGTTTTTGGCAATCAGCCCATGAACAAATCCTAGTCATATCCCCGTCTCCTGACCTTGATAGGGACATGTTAGGTGAGCTCTTGGAAATAGCTTTTGGAGAGCGACATTAAACTCACCTCTCTTGGCGCCCTGGAAAAGCGGTGGTCTGATCCCCTCTTGTTAGCCAGCAGAAGCCAGATAGTGACTCCCTGACAACATTGGGACTCAATTGCCTGTGCTTATTATCCTTTGGCATAGAAACATCTCACGTCTTGCTTGCTGCACAGGCTGACCTCTATTTCATCACTTAACCGCTGATGATAAGTTGGGGGAGACTCGAGCTGACTTATTCATGTTGAACCAACCAAGGTGAATAAACAGCATGTTAGAGTTCACAGGTCAATCATGTTAACACGTCAGTTGTTCAATGAATTCAAACAATAAGAGTGAAGGTTAGTCCTACATATTCGAGTGCTAATATCTGTGGGTTTTTTTTAGTTTATTTTTTAATTTTTTTAAGTAGCATTATTGGACTACTTTTATTGAGTAATGTGCAGTAACTCTGCACATACCTTGAAAAATGACTACACGTACCATTGAACATTCAGTACCTCTTTCCATTGCAGTTCTAGGGTTCCCTGTGGAGGGAAGGTCAGTGGAGTAGGGTTTTGTGATGCTATTAGATTTCTGCAAGCTAAACCAATCAATGCCCAACCTTACGAGAGTGACTACTAGCTATAGAGTGTAGGACAATCTCACATGTTCCTGTTGAATTTTTGGACACAAAAGGATGAATGGCCAAAATAGATTCAGAGCATACTCGGATCCTTGAATGATAACACTTGCAGCATAAAATCAGCTGGTCAACCCAACATAATTAACTCGTATTTTACTTTTTTACTGTTTGTCTGTTTGAGGGAAAGAGTAGTTAGCTTTTGTTTACCCAGTTAATTTAACATTTAATAAAATATTTACAAAGGTTTAGAAAAGGGCAAAGTGTTGTTAGTCTCGAAGAGCTGATTAGTTTTATTTTCCCATCATGTGTTCAGCTTTTAAATCATTGAGTTTTAGGAACCTCTTAATCAACACTGTATTATCTTTTTGATTTACCATTTGGCGCATGAGAAGCCAATTATAATATAGTTGAGTTTGTGCTTTGTGTGCTGTAGGAAATAAAAATGAAAACAATTCTGTCTTTATTTAAATGAGAAGTTGCACTGCATTAATCTTGCTTTGACGTAACATGGCATTGCATGGTCTTTAACGCCGATAGAAACCCCTGAGTGTAATATGGGTTTAAATTCATAATCAACGTAAAAAACTAACATTAAATGAAACGCTAACCTTTTCCAGTGTCCTTCCAATCGTTTCAATTTTATTTTCATTAATAATCTACTTCTATCGTGTTAGTGTTACAGACAAGAATGACTTGTCAAGAGGGACATTTATTTTACCGCATTCATGTGAACTCTTTGTATCTGTGATCGAAGCTGTGATATGTTATCAGCGAGCGTGTCAAAACATCTTCACATGCCATCTGTCCAAGTTTTCAAAGGTGCAATGAAAGAGATCCTGTAAACCCTATAATACACACCCACTCGCATAGAACTCCGCTGTCAGGTTTTTTATGGGGTTTTGCAGATCATTAACGGATAACATGCACATAATTGTGTCCAGCAAAATCGTTAATGGGAGTAGGAAGCAAATTTAACTACATGGGGTTATCTGAAACGTTATGATGCATGATTCCCAGGTAGTAGAGGTCTACATGGGTTAGATGTCTGGTTTGATGAGACGGAGATAAATGGATTCTTCTTGCTGATTAAAGTGGTTGCCATGTTACCTATTGACTCACTGTCAAGATTGCAGAATTTGATATAAGTGTGCATAGAGTGGGCTCCTGTAATGGTGCATTTACCAAGGGTAGCATTTTTATTTAAATATGGAATCTGGATTTTTTTTCATACTTTCAGAGTTTTGGCCATTATTCCCATTGATTGTGATAACACCATGAGCTTAGAATATGAGCCGGCTCACACAGGTATTAAATGTTAGAATTTAAGAAACTGAATGTGGTTATGGCAACAATTAAAAGTAAAATGTCTTTTATGTAGACAGTCTTTTCTTGAAAGTGATGTTAAACTACAATTCAATTATTCCAGTTTGTTAGAAACGATTTTTTCTTACCTAAATATAAAAATATTTTTTTATTTTTGGAAGTACCAGACACATTAACCGCAAAAATATGATGTATATACTGTATGTACATATTGTACATTTTGTCAAAAACACATGTGTATATATATATATATATATATATATATACACACAGAGTATGTATACATACAACTGAAACATCCCACCACAAACAAACATCCTTTTTTAATTTATCAAGCAATCTGTTGTACTTTAGCAATATACTGAAACCAGCAGAAATACTGAACTGAATAATTTAACTTACACACCAATATCTGTTTATTAGGGCTGCCACAATTTCCAGATATCTTGATTCCCACAGTATTTTTTTGCTCTCTCCACCCCTGCCTACTTTTGCACGTCTGAAGAACACAGCACAACTTACCTGCTGGTAGAATGCAGCTAAAGACACAGGGTAACACCAGCTTATAGCGTGAAGCTTGACTATTCCTGACACCATGGCAACTGACGGAGTCGGAAATAATGGAGAAACCCCAGAAATTGATCTTGCTTCCGTGAAGTCACCAGCCAACCACCAACATTTTACAACATTTTTCTCGTTGAGTGCACAGGATACTTTTACTTTTAGAACAACTGCTTTTGCACCTGCTCGGAAACAAAGGCAGCCTTGTTCCTCTAGAGTTCACTTTAAATTGCAATGAGTTGAAACCCATTTAACCAGTGTTTGTGAGTCTGATTAGGAGAACGTGCCTTTGTCCTGACAACAACTTCTGCTGTACCCCAAGAGGCTGGAGCTTCATAGAGTAACTTCAGATCAGTCCTTAGGTTTGTTTTAGAAAGATTTTCCTTTCTGCTAAATGCATATTAAGCGTAAATATCAGATGCCAGATCCACAGTCTCCGACCTCAGACACAGCACTTCACTTTTACATTACAATTTTCTAGCAAGCTAATTCCATTTAATAGTTTTAGAACCATGTAATAGCTCATGCAATTGTTTAGTCATGTGTGCCCCCCCCCCATCTTAATTGTATTTAATTTTCACAATTGTAAATTGGCTGAAATGTTTACTATCGTACCCTCTTTTGGCATAATGTGACATTATGTATTTAAATGCATGCTTTTTCAGAGAGTAGGCATCACTTGTTATGGCAAATCTCTTTTATCAGACAATTTTAGAAAAGTGCTACAGCGAGGGAATTCCCTTTATTTTTAAGTTTATTTTTAGTCATAACTGAGTGGGAAGATCATATTCAGGGATGGACTTGGACAGTAAAGTAGAACATACAGTTGCTGATTGCGGTGTCAGAAAGGTTGTTATTGAAGACAGAACTCCCTCCTTCAGGGTAGAATTATAATAGGAAATGTGAACATTATTATACAAACAATTCCTTCTTTATTTTCTCTTCTGACAGTGAAGTCATGGCACTATGCATTATTGTTTAGCATCAGCATGATGAAAATATGTTTTTCTGTTTGCTAAAACCACTTGAAATTCATGTGTAGTTCTGGATATAAAATTACACGCTACTGAAGCCTACTCAACTAGCAGAAACATGTTCACTGGGGACCTGACACAACAGCACCTGGCATCACAAACATCACATTAGAGTCTAATTATGCATGATATGCATAATTAATACAAATTAAGAATTCCTTTCACAACATTACAATCCAAATTGCTGAGGATAATAGCCACAAATTATATGTGTGTGTGTGTGTGTGTGTGTGTGCGCGTTATTTTTAACAAAATAATCTATTTCCCAGATGGTAAAATGTGTCATCCTTCATAATGTCATTGTTGTAAAATAATAATTATAAGCAGTGACACTTAAGCCTCTGAAATGATGCAGCTCTGCTGCAATAAAGTTGCAGCCCACTCCTGCCTTTTGCTAACTAACTACCCTGCAAACAGAGAAACAGCACAAAGTTCAGCACTTGCGCTATAATGCTTTGTTCAGAGTGAGCCAGCAAATATTTCAGAACAACCCAAATCCTGGGGGCAGATGCCAATGACTGAGTTCAAAATCCAATCAGACGAGGAAAAGAACAAAGAGGATTGATCGCACTCTACCTGTTCATTCCATGTCAAGTATTGACAGTGCGCTGCGCTGCAGGGTAATCCACTCAAGGAAGAGTAAATTGTATTTCTGGTCCACCAAGGCTTGGTAAACAGTCTAGCAGTTTTAGCAAAATAATTAATTTCCCAGATGGTAAAATTGAACCGAGATGATTACTTATTTGTCTGCATTCCACTAAATTAGTCGATTTTGGGCTCAGAACAAATTCTCATACGCATTTAACATCATGCTTTTGTTTTTCAAAAGTAAGTTCACCTGGACTCAGTGTTTGCAACCATTATGGTTTACCTTGGTGCATAAGTTTTACTCGAGAACTTTCATCTAGACTTATTACATTAAAGCTGGGCTTAAATAACATGATAGCATCAAGAAACCCATATGAGCACAGCCTTTATAGTATTGTTTTTGTATTTACATAATGTAGTACTTTTCTTAATCTTTGTAATACTATACGCAGCATTTTAATCCTACTAATACTATTTATTGATGTAAACAAGTGAAGACTATAAAACAATTAAATTGAGAGATAATCTCATCTAACAACTAAACTTGGTTAAGGTTAAGCCCTACCTGCTACACAAAGACTTTGAAAGAGTCATACATGCATTCATTACATCTTGATTAGACTACTGTAACTCTTCAAATGTTGGATTGGATCAGTCATCCCTTCGTTGCTTACAGTTAGTCTAGAACGCAGCAGCTGGACTTTTACCCAGGACCAGATAATGTGACCACAATACACCAGTTTTTGCCACGCTCCACTGGCTTTATGTCTGTTTCAGGATTGATTTTGATTTTGTATTGCTTGTTTTTAATGGGTTGTCGCCTTCTTATTTATCGGAGCTTTTACATGTCCACACACCTCAAAGCACTGAGGTCTTCCAATCAGATGCTCCTAGAGGGTCCCAGATCTAGGTTAAAAAACAAAGGTGACGGAGTCTTTGCAGCGGCTGTTTAACCTTTTCATATGAGAACAGCCCAGACTGTTGAAACATTCAAGTCCTGGCTCAAGACCCATTGCTATGCATTGGGTTTCAATTCACGTTGAATTTTGACACCTTGACACTTTTCAACTGTTGTTTATTTTGTATTGTTTATTGTTTGTATCTATTTTGGCGTTGTTGTGTTTTGGAGTTGGGGTTCAGAGGGCTGCTTGTTCATGTCCCTGTATAGACCAAAGTACGGAGTGTGGACTGGTACAGGCAACGCAAATTTCTCAGAATTATTTCAGCATCTCAGCAACGGTTTCCTGTAAATGGCTGTTGGCTCGACTATCTGGTTTCGCTTCACAAGATTCTAATGTTGACAAATGTTGTCGCTGTCTTGTCAAGGTGGTTTATTTATGGTCAGTGTACAGTACCCATTGTGTGCACAGCTCAGTGACTTGACGGTCTGACATACCTCCACCATCTCAGCTCTCCTACTTATTCTGTCACTGCTTGCCAGATGCAACTCCGCCTGTGTTCAACAACATACTAATTACTTGTTTGGATCTTTGCTGAACTTGACTAATGGGTAAACCTTTATTTAATGGGTGTGCATACAACTAATATGACCCTGACTGTCAGATGCATGTGGCAGTATAGGCCATAAATCCCTCCATGTTAACAGATGGCGCATGTACAAAACTAAAAAGTCAAATTCATGTTGTTTACATGTTTCCCAAAGATGGTTTCTGTCGTTTTAGCAATCACTCTGATGTACGTTCAAGTGTTAATTTTTCTGATGATTTTTTAATTTTTTAATTAGTTATTTGATGCTATAAAATCAAGGGTTGCACAATTTGGAGAAAGTCATATTGCCATTTACAATACTACAATTGCGATATAACTGTATCGTGAGTCAACTTGCTTGATTATTCAGGAAAATGCTCAAAATGCTAAAATTTGAAAATATGTATATTCCTTAACTTGAACATACAAAGTTTAACGAGCATAATATGAGATACATAAACAAAACATGTGCAATACTTTTTAAAATAACAAAACAATCTTTTCAAAATAGACGTGTTTGCATGCATTTCTGAATGCTTTGAAACCCTCTACACTTCTGATACTAACGTGGCCATGCATGACACAGACGCTACAGCCTAAACAGACTGGTCATATGTTGTACATTGTGGATGTTGTAGGGTAGGGTAGCGATTAGTCTATGATGACAACGTTCAAATTCCGGGAATGTGCCGGAAATTCTGTCGGATTTCACTCTTTTTGGCCAGATGTCAGTTACCTTCAAATATTTCATTGTGTTGGAATTTGAAACTCTGGTCGATGTATGAAGACTATGGTTAACTGCTCCTAAGATCTCTGCAGGTTAATTTGAGACAGCTAAGTATCTGTCCAATCTGAGTTTTCTGTTGCACCCCTAGAACAACTTCTTAATGTACACTTGTTCCACCAAAACAAGTTCCTACCCGAGCCTATTTTGCAACGGAACCGTGGCTCTGTCCGCCGCTCAGCGCTCTGCGCAGGATGATTGTGATTGGTTTAAAAAAATGCCAATAAACCACAGAACATTTTTCTCCCATCCTTGAATAGTGTATAGACTAGCTGGACCCTCTACTGCAGCGCTGTGGACAAAGGTCTGGCAATGCGAGACTAGGTGGCGCTTAAACATACAATATGTAATTTCCTGCCACAAGAAGTCTGTCAATCAAAACAATGACTTTTGATGACTTAATTGCGTGGAATACTAGGAGTTTTTATTAAAAAAAAACATTGCCGATTAAAACACTTCTGTTCCTGGATGAGTTTACCCATTGAAGTTTATTCACATTACGTTTAGAAATGTTTATTCATGTAATTTTAATAAAATAGCAGATTTTTCCCAAAATAATTGTTTTTCTTGATTCAGTTTGTTTTGGTAGCAGACCAGTTAGCTAGTGAGCCAGCAAGCTAACATTAGCCAGCAGCTAAAACCACACTATCACAATATATTTAACACGTCAATGTCACCTTTAGGATGTGTTTAAAACCAGGGCGGACGGGGTTTATTGTAATGTTACTTTAGAAGGCTGAGAGAGGGGGTGCATGGGGACTGCTGGGGGATGTTTGATGGCCATCTCCCAACTGCCCGAAATTATCTCCCCCTTCACTATGCTGTAATCTTAATTTATCGTTTTGGCGTTTAACCAACCTTTTGTTCGGTTGATTGAGCTGTAAAGACATTGAAACACAATGGGGTGAGAAATTTGGCAGGGAGGACATTTTCAGCACGAACACCGGTAGAACTAACAAAGATGTAGATAACGCTATGGATGGACGCTGTTCTGACTCGGGTGCCTGGGTCTGATATGGTCTGTTTCTCGACGCTTCATTAAACAGTGTGACAAAAAAGCAAGTATTCATTTCTGTTACATTGTAGGATTTACAATTACTCTTGACGTATTATCTGGGTACCCATGTTTTGATGGAAGGCATAAGTAACTAGAGGGTGAAAGTATATATGATGCCACTGACAGGTGACTGAAGGAAATGTCCCATGTATAAAATAAAATAACAATTCTCTGGGTTTGAAATGCATGCCTCATGCTGTTCTACTGACAAAAGAAACCTCTCCTCCACTGTTTATTAATTTCCATTAAAGTACAATGAAGAGAAATTAGCAATGGTGGAAGATAAGTGGATCTGAATGGTGTAGATATTTGAAAGAATATAATGATAAATACATGCATTGCAGGTACAGTGAATTCTAAACATTTTCTTAATCCCTGCCTTAACCTCAACAAAAGTGACAGGACGAATGACTCACCCCTTGTCCTTACCTTGAGCTATCCCCCCTCACTGTGCAGTGTTTATTAAATCACGGGGCACATAAAAGCTTTATTAAATGGGAAAATGTTGAAATTCAGACATTCCTCTCCAGTTGAGTTTGTTCTCACACTCCTCTGCTCTTCAATTGATTTCACGCTCTGTGGCTATCTGCATGGGAAATAATGTGCAGTATTATTAACTGGGAGAAAGGGAGGAGAAAATCACATGGGAGGACAGGAGGCTCTGACTAAGAATCTGGGCCCCAGATAAACTCATGCAGTCTGTCAACTAAAGCTGCATCAAAATCTAAAGTGAGTATTCCGATCAAATTAACAATGCTCTGTTGATGCTGTGCTTCTTCTAAGGATCAAGCCACTTGAGCTTTGGGAAGCTGGTGTTGATTGGCATCTCCACTTTGTCTCAGTCTGCTGTGCCGAAGAGGCCAACCTCTTCTGCCCTCATCCGGGGTGTTCAAGACTCGGTTGCAGGGGAAAGTCATTGATGGTTAACCTTAGTTTTAAAGTTAAGACAATTCAAAGCCTTTTTTTTCTCATTGATCCTGTTTTAATTAAACTCTTTTCTAACTTCACATTGTTTCGTTAAAAACGAAAGTCAATGTTGTCATGTTGATTGCGACACTTAAAACTGAAAAACATTTTTCTTGCTGTGCGCCGTAAACACCTGTTAAACTAAACTACACATCTTCAAGTTCTAATCCTTTGCCGTTGCATTAATTGTTGTCTTGGTATCACGCAAATTTTAATGATCTAAATATAAAAAATATTCTCCAACATCTTCCTGTAAAACATGAAAAATGAATTCCCCCTAAAGCTCCCATTTTTTCCCCATCCATCAGACAAGGTGTATGACATAGGTGTGGGTGGAGGCCATCAGTTCTCAGCAACACTATTGCCACTCTGAGGGTGGAAGTACACAGAACACCAGGAACCACTGACATTGCCTGGACCTGGCCAACTGTGGGCAGATCAATTGTGCTGCCTGTTCAAATTCATTTTACTGCTTCCCAAACTGTTGTTGCTGTTTTCCAGGAAAGTAGACCCTGGCATGCTTCTTGCACTCTGAGTATCTACACGGAGAGCCCATACTCGCTAAGTAATGCACACTTTTGAGCAATCAAATCAAATTTGGAATAGTAATCACTATTACAACCCAACTACTTATTTAATTTCTTGTGACGATATGATGGCTAAAATCCTTCACGCAACTTCGGCTGTAACGTCCATTAAATGAACTCAGTAAAAATTAATATCTGAAATTGGTCAAATAGATTCCAAAATATACTGTACTCCTCAATTAAAATATTGTAGATGCTGCTAAACTGTGGAGAAACACTGGTGAAGTTAGAGATTAGATTAGATTATACTTTATTCATCCCACAGCGGGGAAATTCCCTTATTACAGCAGCAGCATTTTCTATAATAAGAGCAAAAACAAACAAAAGTTTACAGAAGTAAACACAAAACAAGCAAACATCCTATAAAAGTAGAGCCTCATGCTGGTTGTATCACAATGTATGTACAGTATACACAGTTGTCAGTGATGGGGCATGCAGGGAATGAATTCAACAACAAAACCAGAAGAAATACTTGATTATTAAGAAATAATTCATTGATTCAGTTTTGTATTGTATGTGTGGCATAGTGTTTCATCAGGGAAAAAAAATTCAACAAAAAGACCCCAAACATGACAGCTTGAAAATGCATTGAGTCAGATAGCTGACAGCACAATTTCTGGGAAATAAAATCAAACTCCTCATCAGCTGCCCGGTATCACAATTGAAATCCCTTGATGATGGCAGGAAAACAAATTACACAGTTTGAGTTCAACTGTACCGGTTTAGAGCTGAAATCATGTTGAAGACCAAGCTGTGTCTATCATTCAGTTTGAGCATTTGCTTTCGTGCTGTTTCATAACTCACTAAGAGATCTGCTCAGCCAATAAACATTGTTATAAATACCAACAACAAGGTGATTAAAGACTCAAATTGTGTTTCACTTGCATAATAACTTGTTGTGTACAACGCTGTTTGTTTTATGTAATCCAAATGCAATCCAAACATTGTTTACAGATGTGATGCCAATCTGCAGGCACGCGCTCTCTTTAATTTGAAGCTAAACAGGTTAAAAGAGATGGTACTAATGAAAGCAAGTACTTCATTTATATTAACTGCCGTGCAGCTTCTCTAGAATAGAAAAAAAAAACGTAATGATAACAAGTGCAAACTTGGACAGCAGTGTAGTCTCTTACAAAACCAGAAAAGAAAATGCAATTGTTACACCCATAAGTCCTAAGGGCAAACACTAGGCATGCTACTCAGGGCCAGAGTAGCAAGTGTGCATGGAAAAAAGTGTCTCCGCTTCCTTTTAGTTCAAGTGTTTTTGGGAATCTGTATACCCAGTATATGTGCATGGCTGTCTATATGAAGCCTTTTATTTCCATTTGGTATTCCACTCATTTTGTGTAAGAAAATTACATATGATCTCAAAATAGCCTACATTTGATTGTCAGAAATAATGAGGAATTGTAAAACAATTGACATGAATAACTGAAATCACATAATGCTTTGACTCATTGCTGTATAACTGTGTGTTGTTGTGTTGCAGTGCTGTGACACATTTTAACGGGTCCGTATGATATCATAAAAAATGCATGCACACCAAAACGTATGATATCCTACAAAATTAGGAGACCGCCGGCTGGTCATGTGACGCTTGTTGGCTAAGCAAGCGGCAGTTGGTAGCTGTTTAACCCACACCAGAGCTTTGCGACGCGGGCTACAGACCTCCGTCAGACCTCGGCGGTATCAGCGACAGTTAGATGTAGTAGATGTGTTTAGCCAAAAATGGGAGACTTTGAGCCAGATACAGAGCACTGTGAGCTGCCGCTTGTTTTGGCTGAAATTACATTTAAATTTAGAGCAAAGAGTAAAACATCCTGAGAGATTTTATTTGCCTTTTTTGAGAGTGAGAAGAGATTGTTCAATTGCACGTCGATGTGTTAAGTCAAAGCTGTGTTCAGGATAGCCAAGAGTGGAGACGGGGAAACCACTAACCTGGTTCTTTTTAAAGTTCAAAAACACACATATCAAAACCTTTGTGTTTTGTTAACAAAATGAATCTTGCCTAAGTATGAACAGAAATATAAAAGCAATAATTTCTTTTGTGTTTCAGCTATTTCCTGACAAACAGCAGTTTTTTCACCCATCCAGCACTTCTGTGCAGTTTCTCAGGCTATGACTGGTAGATTTAGTGTCTATACAGGCACAATGATGCCAAACCTGGTCAACAAGAAATAGTCAGCATATAACTCCCATAAAGCCACAAACTATTGTTTTTACATTTTGTCTATTTTAAACAAAAAAGATGCATAGTGCTTTAGATTTGGAGTTTGGCACAATTCAATTTTTAACTTTGGATAAAACCCAGGCTAGCTGTTTAGCTGCTTAACGCTAAGCGAGGCTAACTCCAGCTCTGTACTCAATGCCTGAATATGAGATTGACATCAATATTTTGTCAGAAAGACAATACATACATTTGCTTTTCAAAATGTTTTACTAATTCCTCTAACACACTAAATTTAATCTGCATATAATCCACATATTTACATTTCAAAAATTCAGGATCAGGATTAGCATCAACTCTTCAGTGCACAGAATAATCCTGTCTAGGCTCACCTGCTTTTGATTCAAAACACGTGTCTTAGTCTCTCTTGTGAATCGTTGATGCACGTTTGGCTCAGAATCATTTCTCAAAACACTAAACAGAACATACAGGGAATCGGGGACAACGAGCCATAAATTGGTAACTGAAGAGGATCTGGTCAACAAAACAAAAGGAACACACAACAAACCTTGCAATCTGGCTCACGATGACACAGAAAGTGCTTTTTAATCTAATAGAGAGCTTTTGAGCTGTAAATTAGTGTGTGTACAGAGTGGAGGTAGTAATCCTCAAACTGGCATGAGCTAGTGCTCTGAGTCCTCCTACGCTGCTACAGGGTGACACAGACAATTCCCTCTGTAAATTCTCTTCCAGTCTTTGGGTTGTTAGCAATGTATGAAAACTATGTAAACAATCCGGAGAGGACCCTGTCAAATACTGAATAATGTTTTGCTGCACTACAGTGCTACATTTGACTAATATAGTACTTCATGCTCCATTTGCGTGTAAATACACTCCTCTTAGGGCAGTGAGTTTGGAACAGCGTAACATCTGGTGCCTTGCTCAAAGTCACTGGCTCACATGTCTCTTGCACCACTATTAACACTATCGTCAATATGTTAATAATTCTGCTGACATGTACTCTCAATTGCACATTTCAGTTTACCTAGTGTCCAAATTGAGGAAGTGGAATTCCATGTTTTGTTTCTTTAAAGGTCCCATGACATGGTGCTCTTTGGATTCTTTTACATAGACCTTAGTGGTCCCCTAACACCATATCTGAAGTCTCTTTTCCAAAATTCAGCCTTGGTGCAGAATTACAGCCACTACAGCCAGTCCCACAATGAGCTTTCCATAGTATGTGCTATGTCTGTAGCGTTTGGGGGGGGAGGCTGGGGGTGTGGCCTTAACCAACTGCCACTTTGCACGTTTGAAAGCCATGATGTCTCTCTCTCATGGGTGGGCCAAATTCTCTGGGTGGGCAAAGCAGAGAAAGGGGAGGTCCTTGCCCCTTATGAGCTCATAAGGGACAAGATTCCAAATTGGCCCATCTAAGCTTTCGTTTTCTCAAAGGCAGAGCAGAATACCCAGGGCTCGGGTTACACCTACCGCCATTTCTACCCACTGGGGGACCAAAGGCAGGCTGGGTGAATGCATATCAATGTTAAAAAACTTTATAAAGTGAAATTTTAATGCCATGGGACCTTTAGTCTCTGTCACTGAGTGACTCACTGACTCCAGGACACAGGAGGTTAGGAGAGATACACACTGAAGGCTGGGGTCAGATTCACAGAATGTCAGTCTGGGGAATTGAAGCATTGCTTTGGAGGACAGTGAGTGAGTCTCCAGGGCCAGCTCAGATATACTCGGACGGACATTTCTGCTGCTTCCCCTGCTAGCCTCCTGTGTCCTACTGTCCTGTCACTTTGTCAAAACTGCAGCATCCCCAGAGACAAAAGTAAAATGAAAACCGGGAAGCTCTACCTTTGCAGGCTCAACCTCACTGTCTTAAAATAGACCATTATTCCGTAGATGGTAATATTTGCACTGAACAACAGCGCTCTCATGTCATCCGTTTGCAAAAATGTTATTTATTCTTTGTGACTGTTCTACATTTAATATTTCTGCCGAGATGAGGCGCTTATAACTTTGTAGAAATGTGTCCATGATGTGTTCTGAACACCTGAGCACATCACAACAGCTAAAATGAAGAACAAAGCCCCGGACTGGCAGACGCTCCAGACCCACTCATAGCTTCTACACTTGGTGACATTTGTTTCGTGGTGTTAACCTGGTGTCAGTGTCGGTTATGTGTTTGCTGCCCTCTCCTGTGTACCATTGTTTGTTTCACTGTGGCTCTGCGTTTTAGTGTGCTTGTGATGTTAATGTCCGAAAACTGATAACGTGTAACTCCTTTACTAACGGTAGCGTGTTCGCTTGGTGTTGATGTTTATGGTCGCTGTCTTACTTACCAGTGTCACATTTTCCCCTACACGTCATATTGTGTCAGTTGTTTCCTACTCTGAGCTTTAAAATTGATTAAGAATGGGAACATTCATTGGGTAACACAATCATTGGAATCGGTAATGGCTATGAGCAAATGTTACTAACTTCTGTGTTGGATTAAAAATGATGTCAGTGAAGGATAGGCCACTTAACACACCCATTTCACAGTGCATAGCTCATAAATGGACAACATGATGTCCGTGCATGCACAGTACAGGCGATTATTTATGGGGAGAATCAAACAAAACTAGACTGAACTTTTCAGGATGGCAAAACAAAACAGTAAGAGTATGTTAAACCTTGCCAAAATGCCTTCCAACATCATTTTGCAAAGTGCTGCTATTACTTTGCAACTTGAATGCTGCATTTCTACTATTTACTATTTACTATTATCTACTTGATAATACCCTTGTGATAACTTTACAAAGTGGTACAATTCTGCCTAACATTATAAACCAATGTACAGTCTTGAAATATGAAACACCTTTAAATTCATCAATCTATTATTCAATATATTACCCCTGGCTCATTGTCTAACCACCTCAGGCAACACAACTCCATCAACGCAACCCATCACAATTGTTTAAGTCTCAATTCCCAGCAGGACTGTTGGTCTGACATAAAGCTTTTTTGAAAGTAAGTACTGTGTGCAAATGCACAAGTACAATATAGAGAGCTAACCTTACCCTAACCTTAGTAGTGTTCAACTCGTCATTATTTAAGCATGTTTTCTCGCATTAATTCCTCTACAACTCTATCTGGGTTTATTTCACAGGAAGTATCCTGTACCAGCACTAGTCACTAGGCATGATCTCAAAGGTACCACAACAACAGTTCTACTGAATGCAAAGGAACAGTGATTGTATAAGCAGGTTGCTTTGCAACTGTTTTTAGGTTTTAACAGCAATACACACCGTTCTACCATCCTGTCTTATAAACATGTTACAGAGGGTTTGGGCCAAAAGATGTCATCGGTATACAAGGATGGTGAGATACGACGGAGATGGATGTGTTTGCAACTTAGAACAAAAAGAGCACCTGTTTTTCTTGACTTGAGAAGGGTTTGTTGAGCATCAACATTACCATGGACGTGTTTCTTGGAGAATATGAGCTGCTAGCTTTTCAATCGGGACTGGCATTTGTCTTGTTGATCTTCTTGTCTAGCATACTGACACATTAATATCACCTTTGCAGCCGACCCTAACAAACCTGGACTAATTTTTCTTATTTCTACGGACATATTTGAGCTCCAACCAGCAACAGGACCCTTTATTTTGAACTTTTAAAGGCAGGACGTTTTCCACTCTGCCATTTTATTTACTGTACCCAGTTCCCATTCTGGAAATTAATAATATAACTTCAAAATGTTCTATGTTAATGTTAAACTACTCCATGTTCTGCTGTATCTTTCCAGAGGGAATGTTTTTTGCCACATTTGATTTCACGTCTCAATAACCATTTCACAGACATTAGTAAACGATAAGGTGTCTCAGATCACTCAAGAGGGCGAGAAACACACCTTTACAGTAACATTTAAAAGCAATGCCTCAGGCAAATTCCTGAGAAAATCTCAGCAGTTTCCTACTCCTCGGTGAGACAAGAGCAGCAGCTTCTATGATGCTCGAGAACAGTGAAATACTGTTGGCAGTTATTGCAACATACGCTGAAATCACACACAGCTTGTCTTTGGACAAACATGTCATAGCTTTGAACTATAGTGCTAGCAACAGCAGTTAAAAAAGAATGCAAAAGATTTACCAAATGTCTTTTGTAAAGGAAGATAACCTTCACAACAGTTAAACACAGTTCTTCAGCCAACAGACTTGTGGAAAGAGCAGGTTTAAACTAAAGTGTGCTGCAGCGGTACAAGAGTTAAGAAAGAAGTGCACTGATAGCGTCCCATCAAAGAAGCTGTCATGAAGCGTTTGTCTAACCCTATATGCAAGTGGTATTTACCCTCTCTGAACAACTTCTCCCATGGCATTCAAACAAGGCATTCATGCATATGGCTGTCAAGACACAGACACATTTCTTTAAAGCACAAGCACACATGCACAATGGATAAACACCTTTTCACAAGTGAGAAGCCAAGGTGCCAACTCTGTTTAAAGCATTGGGGTAGCAGTAATGGGAAGACAAATGTATGGTCATGGCAATTTAAATTTTTTTTATCAAACATCACAAATCACAACACAGTATATTTTAGCCATCCAGCCTTTATCATTATGCGTTAAGAAAGGCATACATTTTCGGTGCAAAGCAATGCTTGTACAACGGGTTACTCAGATGTCCACATTCATTGTATAATCCATAAAACTATAATCTTAGACATGTTCACAAATCAACTTGTTAGGGTTATTGATCAAACAAGTATTTCTCAAAGGAGGCTAAGACCACTGAGATTTACTAATAAAAGCCTGGCTTCATTAAGCATTTGTTCATACTCAGTTTAGATCAACTGCATGTGACTGCTTCGGCCAATACCACTGGGGAACTAATGCAGATGGTCGGATGACTTGTGAGCTGTATGTCCTGAAGCACGCTGAGCAGAGCAAAGGGATGCACAAGTCAAATCAATGTTGGCAGAACACACTGCAAAATGTAAGATGATGTCCTACATGGACAGCATTACATACATTTGTTAATGCAACATCTTTGGGAATGCAGCTAAGTTCCCAAAATAACATTTTGTTCATATCATTGAAAGACAATTTTGTTCTTAAAGTGCTCATATTATACTTTTTAGCATTTTCCCCTTTCCTTTACTGTGTTATACTGTATATATTTATATACACGTTATAGGTTTACAAATTGAAAAAACCCAAAGTCCACCCCAAAGGGACTTCTCCAACAGAAAACACTGTTCACAAACTGCTCCAAACAGCTTTATTGTATTCCAGTCTTTACTTCTGTGAAGGCCGTGCGTCACTTTGTAACACACGTTATAATGCTCACCTAGATGCTGGCGTGGCACGCCCTCCTACTCTGCTTCTGACTGGCAAGCAGTGATTACCAAGCTTCTGCGCAACGATGGCATGGAAGGCCAATGCTTCACTCTGTAGCTAAAACAGAGAGCTCCACACATGGTGTAAAGAGGAGCTGTGGCAATATGCAGTTCAACAAAAATATGGTGTTTTTTGAAAAATAAACCACTTAAATCTATTCTGGTCCAACCTCTAAATACAATAATGAACCTGAAAATTGGCATAATATGAACAATTTAAGTGAAGCCTCAGGCAAGTCAGACACAAACGTACAGTACACGAAACCTCTGTGTAATGCTGGAGTGATCTTTAGTCAATTGACCAAAGACAACCCTAAAGATGTTAAAAATGTGCCGTCTACAGCTTCTTCACTTGCTGCTGTTTTCCGTTTTCCGTTTGTGTAAATTAAGGGGACAACAAGGTCCTTGCTTTAGCATCTACATTGTGAACGGTTGGTTTTTAGATTTTTTTTTCTGTTTGACATTCTTCACACATTTTATAGACCAGACCACTGAAAAATTGAACGAAAAAAATAGATTGTTAATAATCAATAAAAATCTGTGGTTGAAGCTTGTATTTTCATTGATTAATTACACAACACTTACAAAGTATGACAAGTGCTGTATGAGTCTGTACTGTAGATCAATACGCTATGGATTTATAGTACAATATGTTTGCTGTTTTCTGGCACACCACTGAAACACAACGGTCTGAACCAGTGGAGACTTTCTATTACGACTATAGCAATGAATGAATCTTTACACTGGAAGCTTTTGAATAGATGAGCTCCTAACGAGGCTTAGGGGCAACACTTCCTGTGAAAGTGGATGTAAATGGTCTCCCAAAGGAGCCAGCAACAGGAAGGGCCCCGAGCACGAGGCAGAAAAAACAAGTTTCCCTCAGGCCTTTTCAGTTTCCTTAACACTAGGTGATGTTAAGGAGGTGAGTACAGCTGGGCTGGGGTCATTCTTTCCACTTAATGTTTTCTAGACATATAATTGATAGATATATGTTAACTTTAAACTCCTATTCTAATGTAAATTGCAGGATGTCAAGAGATGTCGAACACTTTTT
>NC_045740.1:13140101-13153837 GCF_008692095.1 Etheostoma spectabile
TTGTTCAGTGGTGTTTACTGAACCGAGGGGGCAGTCTTGTGTGTTTTGATAAGGTCCAAACTGAGCAACTACTTATTTGCAGGTCTCAAAGTGAGAGGAAGTAAAGAAGAACAGATAGTCAAAGCTTCACAGAATATGTGCCAACACTTTGAACAAAATAAAATGGATTAAATTGAAAATGTAAAACATTCTGAGAAAATTTCAGAAAGGGAGCTAGAGTGTTGGTTGATAATAGAGCTTGGAATCATGATGCTGTGAGGTTCACAGTTTGTCGCTAGTGACTTGGTGATTTAAAACACAAGCATAGCCTTGTTGGTTGCTGAGCCACTGAATAAAGCTGACAACGTAGATCTTACTTAGATCTCTTTGAAAACGTTAAATGTCTACTGTATGGAGCCCATACATGTTAAATATTAAATTAATAAAAACATGAAAATGCATTATGAAATAATCATAAGAATACTTTGTGTGAATTATGTAAATTAAAAAATGTAAAATAATTGTAAAACAATTTAAGAACTGATTAAACCTCTTCTTCAGTTTGAATAATTAAACACCCATTGCTCTTATATTGAAAACACAATATGTACCATATTCTTGGAATTGAAAAAGAAAATCAAATGTGGTTGTTATTAACAAACAATCATAATACTTAACATCAAAATCTAAAACACAACATCCTTTACAAGGGCAACAATCCCGTTGCTTGATGCATTAACCTGTCAAGCTACAATTTGGAAAGGAATCTAAAAAGCAGGTAAAAAATAAAATACTGGAGGACATAACTATTGACTCCTTGAAGTTCTCTCATTCATTCGTCTCTTGCACATGTCATTTTTTAATAGCACCTTGCTGTATTCCACCTAAGTCTTATTACTTTCATCGGGTCCATTTCAAGTCTGGGAGGATTTATACGTGGAAAACTCCTCAAACAGAAATGTCTGAAACACAGTTCATCCTTTTTGTCCATTTCATATTTCCTGCAATAAGCCCACCCATTCACTCCCGCGACCCACAATCCATGCAGGGAGGCTAATCCATCCTCTCTTATATAAACACCCACCTACACAGACTCCTCTTCCACTTCTTCTGTAATTTCTCCCAACACACAGTCTGTGGACTCTTTTATATCAGTGTTACATTTGAGCAGTGGTAGAATACAAATCAAACAGATGCTTTTGCTATAAGGATTTTGTGCAATACAGTGAAGCATAGTTCTAGGACAGATCAAGGTTAGTCTTGTGTGGTCTCTCTACATGAATTATAAATAGGTGTGGGTGAGTGTAGAGAGTGAGAGTGATTGAGCGTGTGTGTGTGGGGCTTCCTAGCAACAACACTAAACACTAGACTATGATACATGGATTTCTGTCTTTTTTATATTTAGTTTTCATTTTTAAAATGTTATGTTATCATAAATGTTATTTATCATATGTCTTGTAGAGCTTACAACCAATATGTAAGTTCCTCATGTAGAGATGTGTTTTGCCTTTTCTAGCACATTTTCACTTTATTTTACACTAAACACAATGTAATTTCCCATTTAAAGATAAAATGGAAGAAGAAAAAAAAAAAAGCAATTTATAGCATGGTCAACATTTTGGGAGTGCACTTATTGGCTTTCTTTTAAAGTTAGATGGGAAGATGTATCCTACTTGGTATCAATTTTCTCTTCTAACATTCAGAAAGAAAACATTAGCATATTTCACACACAAGGATTTGCTTTTTTCTTTCAATGTTGCATCCTTTCTGAATTGATGCCCCCAGTGTAAAATGAAGTATTGTCTTTCAGGAGTGCTTCCACTATTAAATATGTCTATTTAGTGCTATGTCACAGAATTATTTGCAAAAAGTCATACAGTAGACACCAATGCAATCCTGGGAATGTGTTGTTTTTTACCAATATCTCCTGCATTGTCAGTAATTTAAACACTACACTGCATTCTCCCTTTTTTCATTAAGTTTACATTTACCACAGTATTATTGTAGAGGCCTTGTTGGTGGACAAGCATAATTGATGGTAGAATGCAACATTTTTTATTTGGCTGCAAGTTCAGAGCAAATGCATTTACCTTGCACAGATTAGTTTAGAATTAAACATATATAATATGGGGTCTAAGCAATCAGACCTTTCCCGGTAGCTTCCCGCGTCTCCTTTCTTTGAGCAAGTTTAATTATCTTTAATGGCAAAGTCAGGCTCTGCGTATCTACTGAGAAACAAGGTCCATTCCTCATAAATTCATTATAGGCTAGTGTTGGGTGGAAGATGGTGCTTAAGGCAAGTAAATAGCTAGTGTCATTTAGGGAAATGTGGAGGATGAAGTTTGCTGTGGTATTTTAAATTGATTAGACTGCAAATAAAAAGACCCATTAAGACAGAAATAATTAATTGTAATCAACATGTATTAAAAATCATGTACAACCTGAAGGATGGACACATTTCTAAATATGTTAAGATCAGATGTGCATGTGTGTGTGCGGGCAGGGGTTATTTTTCTTTTATGTATGGAGAGCCACTCTTAAATTTACTAGCTTATTTAAAATTATTTTTTTTATTGGATATGGTAACATTAACTCAATGGCTCTCTATATATTTCATAACACATTTGAAAAAGAATAAGACAATTAGGTAGAAGATTTGTTAAGATATCAGCTGTTGCCTTCTCTTGTTGGCTGTCATTGGCCTGAGTCACTTGATACATGGTAATGTATGATGTGTGCTGCATCTGAGGTCATTTGTGGAGAAGGATGACACCGGCAAGATCGACTTATTAAATTTCATGCAGATTGGAGTTTTAAATTATGCAAACAATACTCAGAGTCAGAGCTGCTTTCCAGACAGACACGTTATCATTGGCTGAGTTAAACCTAAATGGATTGAGTCAGAAATCCACCACCCACATGTTTTCTGGCTAAGTAACACTACACTGAAGCTCGGAAAAGACGAGAAGTAGGAGAGGATGAAACCAATACTGTAAAACTGTCTCCATGCTACTAACTGAAAGAATGTAATTTAGCTAAGTATTTACTCCAGGTGACCCGGTTTAACTTACCAGCCAAGTCATGGTCTCTGTAAAAGCCTACTGTAGCCAAGTCTTTTTTGAACTAGCCCAGTGGAATAGATCATTTTAGTACAAACACCTATCAATCTTAACTAAATGACGTTATTCAAATATCTGAATACAGTGAACTATGAATCTTCAGGAGCTGCACCAAGAGTTTGCAAATCACTAATTATATTACCTAATTAAGGTTCACCCGATTAAACTTGAAACATTTTCCATCATCAGCATTTAGTTTGTTATAATGTACTCAGAACAACTTACAGTTACTGCTCCAGAAAAACAAAACCAATTGTCACCAGAGCTATTCCGTACCAGCCCACAGTTTCACACTGTAACCCAGCATACAGAAGTTGAGTAACAAGTATGTAAAACTGTCAACCAATGAGATGCTGTGAGCTGGCTTGCAACTCACACTCTCTCAGACAATAAATGTGGGTGTGTGACTCCTCTTTGTAAGAGTGTGTAGGACATTCTTTCTGAAAGTTTTACTTTTAAATTAAATCTCATGTACAATGCAGTTCTCTATTATGCCACTGCTTGTGCAAGTACTATTGTTTCTGCTATTGCAGTCACAGCAGAGTAACTACACTATTTTTGTTGAACATGACCTGCTCACCCAATGATTTAGTGCTTCTAAGAATAGATCTAGTATTTACTTTACAGCCCATGTTATTTTGTCTTCGCATATTGGAGTTTGACATATTCATTTCAGAACCAAACATCTATCAGAGGACGCCAAATGCTGTATGTTTGAATCCTGCCTTGACTTGAGAAAGACGTCCTCCTTTTCAGAAGTCATTAACAAAAACAACAACAAGAAAAAGCTTTCTGGATCTCTCTGGTGTAGCCCAACCATTCCTGGCAATGGCTGTATATAGTATCTGTGGAAACCAGAGAAAAAAGCAAACAGAGTGGACACCTAATACTTTTTTAAAAACTGCAACGTAACACAAATCAAGTTAATTAAGAGAAGCATTAGACCTCACAAGTGACATATAATAATCCTATTTTGTGGTTATGCTAATGTGTAGAAATTACAAAAGGAATCTTACCTAGGGCCTCAAAATGGCTGAGACCTTTTTGGAAAGAAATCAAACTGCTAAAGAACAAAACCCTTTATTTTAAAAAGCTCCAAACCAACACATTGGCTCTCATGAATCAAATAAAATAAAATCTAGCTTCTTTAAAAAATATCTTCAATTCCTACTCAAGTCACACTGTCTGTAATCTCGAGAAAATCGTGCCAAATACAAGCTATACTAAATGTTTAAAACATGAGGAGTTGTTACATGTTCTCAACAACCTTGTTTATCACCCTATCAGCTCCCAAGGAGGCTTGTAGTCTCGCATTTGATACAATGTGAAGCTTAACAGTCACCTACTGATAACATGAAAATCGGGAAAAGACTTCATTTGAAATGTGGCACAATCATGACAGTCAACTCAGCAATTTGGAAGTGCACCACCTGCACAAAATATATCCTTTTTTATAGAGCACCTGGCTGCATGCTGCTCCAGTGTTTGTTTGTTTTTTCACCTTTTGTAATCTGTATCCTTTCAGCAGCACCTTTTTTTTTCTTTTCCTTTATCAGGTGTGCACCTCTGCGACTGCCATGAGTAGTTATCTGTGCCTTTGCATCTGTGCCTCTGCACCATTTACACAAATACATATCTTGCACATCTATGACTAACTGCACCATCATTGGTGTGCTTTTTTTTGTTTTTTTATTATGTCCCAATCTTCTCCTTCAGTAACACACCATAGTGTAATAACACACTTGTTTTTCACCATGCTTTGAGAGTAGCAAACTGCTCAGTTTACACAGCTTTCTTGATTTCAGAGATCATGGAGCTCTGATTCTCTTGAGTCTCTCTTTAATGTGTCAAGATAGTCCAGATAAATTCACCCCCAGGAGCATCTGATCTCTGCAGTCGGATATGTCACAGATCCTGTCATAACAAGGACTATGGGATTAGTGAACCGATTCTTTCTCACTGCCTTGTACCATTGTTCCAGATTGCTGAGCCTGAGATAACCAGCCAGAAGGTATAAATTCAGATCTATTGTCTCCAGGGCAAAGTTGTGTAGCTCAGACTTCCAGTCACAGCTGCTCACATCCTTAATAGGGTCAAAAGTTACATCTCTGCTGTAGTGCTCATCAATAACCTACAGTTTTTCCAAAACTTTTACGTTCCCACACAAAGTTTCGCTGTAGATGCTCTGTGGTTAACACCTTAACACTTACTCATCCACACTTTATCACTGAGCAGATTCATAAAAACAACTGAGCTTGAAGAATGCCCAAAAGCTCCTCAACAGCAGTTTAGATGCCTTTGAGCAATGTAATGTAATTTGGCAATAGACGATGCAAATGAGGAAAAACACTATGCCATAATATTTCCCTATATTGCACAGCCCTTATAATTTTATTAGTCTGGAGTTGCAAAACCTCAATTACAGCTGCTGTCTTCTCTCATAAATGGCAATCCACCTCAAAGTCCCAAGTGGAAAGAGGTGTGCTTTATGCCTATCAGCAGCTGTTACAATCAAATGATTGGGCTTTTTGTTGCAAACAACAATTCATTTTTTGTGACAACGGCGCGTGGTTCCTCCAACCTCACATCTGCTTTAAAGTGGCTGGTGAAACAGTGACCTCAACGTTAGAGAAAGTTTCTTCAGACCGAGTTTTTTCGGAGTGAGATAGAGGCCAACAGCAGTAGACTGGGTGTAGGCAGCTCACAGCTGTGAATGCACTCTAACTAAATGAGTCAGGCTGTTGCTGAACAAGAACCAAAAGTGCTCAAGCAACTCCTCTTTGGAAAAATGGAGACTAAAAACATAACATGTGCATCTTTGTTCAGTCAAGTTTAGACAGCTGCATAATATATATTCCAAAATATATGCACACAAAATCAATATAAGCAGTTGATGCAAATGCACAAAAAAAAGCTTGGGTGTTTCACTTGTTCTACATCTTACGTTGTCCTTTTTAAGATGCAAGCTCTGCGGAAAAAAAATTATTTCATGAAATAGAAAAAGGGGACATTCATTCTTTGAATAGAATTGACTGAAAGAGTATAGGTCAACACAGTGGTCAAAGCCTTGTAATGTGTTTGTGCAACATGCAGAACCAACCTGCCAATGCTGCTTTTGTGTTTCCTCAGAAACCTCAGCTCAGGTTGTATTGTCTGGTCTGTTAATGTACTTCTTGTGTACAAACATGTTTCCATGGTTGTCTATGCACTTTCACTGTAAAGTTGTCTTGCTTGTTTTTATTACCTAACTGTTCTTTCAATAGGTTTTTCTTAACATAGGTGACATAGTTCACCTTATTTGTAAATTACAAATAATTCTATGAAAATTACATTTTCATAGAATATCAGATAATACAGTTTGCAAAAACACAAACTACCTTATCACCCTCTATAGTATTGTTTCCTTGCCAATCATCAAAATATTTCCTTATGCATTTTGTTATTTTCTTTCTCCATTTGTCTTTGCTATACGTGTCACAATATAGTAATACATCATTCACGTGGGCTTTATGTAAAGTACTGTCTTCGTTCTATTGTGGACGTTCAGGCATTTTTGCTATTAAGGCCAGTTCTAATTGGTAATTTGTTGTTATTTCTAACCGGCATTCAGGTTGGATTTATTTTATTTATTTTTTTAAATGGATTTTTAAAATCTTGTTTTCTGTCCTATTCCAGCTAAAAATGACAAAGCACTTGCAGGAGAAAATGAATTACCTAAAAAGTTTCTCAATATTCTTTTTCACTGATCAAGTCCTTGCTGTTGTTATAGCCTGTTCTCATGAACCATACGTTCAAAAAGATGAGCACAGTGAATCGTATTATTTAAAAGGTTTTTTTCCCTGCTGTGCGCACCACATTGATTGCTGCTGTATAAGAATACGATTGGCCGCGTATGGAGGTGGTCGGGGTGATGGATGGGCGTGAACACAAAGGACTTTCAAGCCAGGGAGCGGACTTTGCTTTCTGGGGAAAACAAAAGACTTTCAACCAGGAAGTGCACGTTCCATGAGAGTGTTTTAATACAAACAAACATCTTTTTCCAAACCTTAACTAGTCCTTTCAGTACCTAAAACTTTAGTGGCCGCATAATAAATTTTTCTTGCCGTAATCTCCGCCATAAAGACGGCAGCTCGCGGGGCTCTGTACCCAGCTCACTGTCACCTATTCTTGAGTAACTGAACCACCACAACATATGTCACCTGGTAGTGCTCTGTACCCGGCGAACATTGGCAGGCTAGAGGAACGCATATTAATGTTAAAAAACCTCATGAAGTGAAATTTTCACGCCATGGGACCTTTAAACAGCTAGCGACTGCTGCACTGTAGCACAGAGCTCTGTAGCCAGGGCCTGAAATTAACACTTTCAACACGCCAAATGTGGGGGAATTTTGCCACCGGCCACTAAAACTACCTTCCACCTTGGCAGCCAGTCAATTGAGTGATTCTGAGGTTGTTATTTTTTGCCATTGTTGTTCTTTCACATTTTAACCAAGTCTGCCATTTGCATGGATTTGAGCTAAAAATGTGGTGGCGCATTACTGGGTTGAAGAGGCCGGCTGAAACAAGCAACCAACATAAATAAATTAAAAGAAAAGTAAAAAAAAGATGTTTTATTACAAAGACAGTTGGCAACACCGGCAAGGTTTGTGAGGTACTGATTTACGACGGCAGTACAGGAAAAATATACTGTTGTTACGGTTGTGTGTGTGGCTTTTGAAAGAGATGAAGGAAGAGGAGTGTGTCTGCTCGTTTTTTGAGGACTCAGAGGAGCAGTTGGTATATGATAACTGTCACTGACAGGGGAAATCGGGAAATAAAAATGTTTGAGAGTCATCAAGTATATTGATTGAATAACTTGTCAGCACTTAAATATGTTTTCTTAACAAGTTCAAGAACGACGCTTGTGCCTTTCCTGTATTTTACCTTTATGAGGAAAACAAATTGGCTGGTAAAACGCCTGTGTGGCTAGTGGATTTAAAATCCACCTGCCACAAAAGTTAATTTCAGTCCCTGTCTGTAGCCAATGTCATCTGACCAGCCGGCGGTCTCCTAGTTTTAGCGTGCTTAACTTTTCATACAACATTCTACGAACACGTTCATGAGAACGTGTTGGTTCTTACTGACATTTTTACTGTGCTGAAACTATTTTACCTAACCTTAGTAATTAAGTGTCTGCCTTTCTGTTTTAGCCTATTGTCAACAGTAACCTTTCACTTTGACCAGTGAGACCTTTTGTTCAGAGTCCAAGTCGGCTCCTGTGGAGATTCACATCTTGCGTAACAAGGGACCTTTTTTCAAAAATTTGAGCAGACGGTTTTGGGTCTTTGCAAATCTACTCAGATAATCAGTGAATGTCTTCTCAGCTTTTGTTATTCTGTTGCTTCCCGTAGCCTTGTATAAAACCATGCCCAGAAAACTCATGCTGGTCAGAGAGAGTCCTACAGCTTCTTGCTTCTATCTCCACGGTGAATAAAACTCATCTGAACCAGCCACTGTATTGGACCTGAGAGAAGATTTTCTTCCACACACTCTAACCCTTATAAGGGAGTTATTTAACCGCCTCAAGATTTTAAGTTTACTTATTTTACCCTAATTAGTTGAGACAACTTTTCTCTTGGCTGCCCTAATATTGTAGTAAATGTTTTGAATACCCCACAGCAGGTTTTCAGCAGCGCTTTAAATCTGTGGGTAAAACATGGATTGGTTGGCTGTAAGTACTCCCTTTTAAAGCTTAAGGACAAGGCTGAACTGAACTGAACTTGCTGTAACAACATAGACAGTCTGACTCCTCATACTTTACACACACAAACTCATTATCTTACTCCACACCATACACCCCCGTCCCTATCCCTCCCCCCTTCGAACTGACTGCCTCGGAAACCTTTCTTTTGTTTTTTCACCCTCCCAAGTCACCTCAAAAAATCCCTCCATTTTACCACATGTACTGTGTGTTGTCCTGTGCATTATGTTGTTATGGTGTCGTGTATTGTATACTATGTTGCTGTCAGCATTAATCCTTTTCAGGAGAGCATGTGGCGGCGCTATATGTAGCTGCGGCCCGGAGGCTTGCTCCAACCAAAGTCAAATTCCTCGTATGTGTTCTCATACCCGGCAAATAAAGCTGATTCTGATAATGCTGAAGTTATAACTGAAAATCATCTGATGTCGTTTGGTTCATTTGTAAAAGACCAAAGCTCAGCAGAAAAGTCTCGCTTTTTGATAATGAATACACCTTTTGAGCGAGACACATGATGAGGGGTGGTATTGATGTGGTTTTGATACAATAACAAAGTAATTCCACAGTCAAGCAGTGATTGAAAGTCAGAAAAAAGAAAAGTATTTCAGAGCACTCTGTATTATTTTATAAGACAACTGATCTCAAGGGCGCTCCTCTGTGGTGTAATGTGAGAGAAACAGGGTTTTCTCACCCTCATCTTTCTCCTTGTGACTCCTTTTTAAATAATTGAAAGCTGAGCAAAGCCTGGCAATTCTGTCCCACTGAATGAGAGACAATTCTTCTGTGGGCTCCTGCAGTGAGACTGTTGAAAAAGCCAAAACATCTTGGATTTGTAATATCTTTACAGCTATGTGGTGTCTTGCCATTGTTGCATTGCTCATCCCCAGGGCTTTGCAAAAAGAAAGTCATTGCTGAGGCATTCAACTGGTTTCTGACATCTGCACTATTTTACTCCAAGGGATTTGTGTCGAAGAGAAAAACTAGATTGATCACAGTCCCTTTTGTGTTGTTCAGTCCGTCTCCATTATACCTTTTAGGATATCAATTGATCTGCTCAAGTTACCCTGATTTGCAGTTATTACATCACTAGAAAATGATTCGGGATATTGCTGTTTGTGATAAAGCACATTCCATATAATAATTATGGTGTTGTCAAATGTAAGTAATTTTTAAATGTCTCTTCTTTTTGAGAACAGCCTGCAATTAACATCAATAAGGAGTGTGAACAACAGTTACTATATGTGCATCTAATATAGGAAGTCTCTCATAATGTTGAGAGCATTTTTAATGAATGAATGTAAATGTGGTTAGTTTGGAAAACATGCCTTTGATTAGGCACAGCTGTGTTTTAGGAAGAGCTGCACTCATTTCTGGAATACAACCCTATACAGATTTAAACACATTCAATAACTGTTCAGGGAGTTGTTTAGGCTACCATATACTTAAGTTTACAATATATAGTTGTTTGTGAGATATCATAGAAATTGTTGTGCATAAGTTTTTGTATAATATCAAACAAACCTGTTCATGAGTATGTGTTGGGTCAGACTAATTTAGATTTGTTTGCGTGAAAATTCATGTATGTTCAGCTACATTCAATTGCTTTGAAATGCAGTGTTCTCCTGGATACTTTCTGCTGTAAAATTCACTCGCTTACACATTTTTCTTTCATGTAGTTATGAGGAGGAAGCTCTGTGCCTGTGAGTTTTGATCCCGTTCCCCTCAGGATCAATGGATCTTCATTGAGCAGTGAGCAAAGACAACGATATTCTAACATCACCAAGACAGCCTTAATTATTGCTCTTCTTGCCTACTCTGGGACTGTATTATACCTGAGCGTGTTAGTTATGGAACATCTGAAACAGACAATACCTTCAATTGATCAATTAGCAGCTAAAGAGACTAAAGTATTCTTGTTGAGGCGTGGGAATTAAATAGCTTTGGGCTATTGCCTCAAGATAAGAAGCCTAGCTAAGATATCTGGTACACATTTCCATCAAGTCAAATTATATTTAGCCCAATATCACAAATTATCCTCAAGGGGCTTTACAATTTGAACAGCATATGGCAACCTCTATACTTGTATAGTGTATGCTTGTCTTGAAGTACAACACATATTAGGTTTATCAAAAATACAGTATGGACTTAGCTAAGCAAGCACAAGAACAACAAACCCAAGTGGCAGCCCCCAGGTATGGTGGCTTTGGTTTGGAGCCTACATTTGCAACCTGTGTTGCAAACTGGGGCAGGGAAATTGAAAAAAATTAGGGATGGTATAACAACAACCCTATTAGGCTGCATTACAGCAAATGTTTTTTGTAGGAAGGATATTTCTGCCTCTTCTGAACCAATATGGACCATTCTTGTTTCATTCTGGCACTTGCAGCTCCCCCAATTTAATAGAAGTACAATACAAAATTTCTGGACGGACCCGTTAATACAAATTAAAAACATTTGTTTGCACACATTATTATTTTTTCAAAAAGTCAAGAATGTTAAATCTAAACTTATTTTCAAATTTGATTATTAATTAATCTCATCATCACTTTATAATCTGATTCAATTATATTTGTCAGAATGAAAATGTATAAACCATGATTAATAATACCAGATGTCTAAATTTTAGAACCTTTAACATCACGGAGATAACATGATGGTAGTGCTGCTGGAAAACTACCCACAAAAATACAATATCAGAAGGCAGATGGAAAAAAATAATGAAAAATGAAACCCACACTCACCTGCCAATATCTTGGAACAATGCTGACAAATGGGAGCAGCAGCCTGGCTCTGCTGTTTTCATCAGATCACTTCGTCTATCTCTCAATGGCACCTGCCTCAGCTGCCCCATTGAATTACAGCAGCCCGCTGTCCTTGATTCTAGTAGGCGGAAGCCAAATTATTTGCACACTGGTTAGCCACTTCAAGGTGAAACAAAAACCGAGCTCTCAATTATTTCACAGTGGCATATTCAGGCCTTACGCTGGAGGATTGGAAATAGAACAGAATTATAGGATGGATGGGACCCTTACCTCCTCACCTTTTTACCTTGGTACTAATTGCCCGGATCACCTTGGTAATACATCTGCCTGCAAATAATCTGCTGCCCCCTAAAGTGGGCACAAATCATAGGTTCAGTATAGACATTCGCCAGCAGTGTCAGTGTTTTAGCAAGCTGCCAAGAAGATGGTTTTAATGGCAGACAGATGCAGTCTTTTGGCTGTCACAATTTTCGCATTGGGAACTCATGACTCTTTCATGAGGTTGTTAAATAAATAAGGAGGGTAGATTGAGTTGCCCAGAAACGTGGGCTGTGGCATATGGCCCGGGCAAAAATGGGCCTCAACAGATCTCCTTTTTGGACGCTATCCTGGTGCATGCTTGATCACCACGAGCCGGCCAAGACAGTAAAACAATAGGAAAGCAGTCAAAAAGTGAGTAAGAGAGGGGTGTCAGGTGGCTTTTTTTTTTTATTTTATTTTTTTTTTAGCAGCAGGGCTCGGGGAAGTGTTTATTTGACTATGCAGAACTGTCTGCTCAACATCAAAGCAACTGCTAAGTCCCCTCATGGGAACCCAACCAGACATAAACCTCTGAACCCAGAAGATCAAAGTCTCACCCACTATTCAACTTTAATCACATTAAAATAAAATGAATATTCTGAATATTATGTCACAAATATTAATAGACAACCCACCACCAGGAAACCATCTTTTGCACAGATCACATGGTACAAACTGTGGTTATTTTGAGATCCAT
This sequence comes from Etheostoma spectabile, assembly GCF_008692095.1. Classification (NCBI taxonomy): domain Eukaryota; kingdom Metazoa; phylum Chordata; class Actinopteri; order Perciformes; family Percidae; genus Etheostoma; species Etheostoma spectabile. Next base: position 13,152,696 of record NC_045740.1, read on the forward strand.
TATTCATACAACATGCATGCAGCATTATTTTTTCTGGGAAGTAAAACTATGTATATTTACTCATCCACTGCAGCAATTTTCACATTCATAAATTTACATATGTATGTTGAAAATCAGTACGTTACACTATAATTGGCACGTTTCTAATTAATGAAAAACAAGTATGCATACTGTATGTGTTACAAAAAAGAAGATCAAACTTTTTGCACTTTATTAAGTTCATGTTTACATCCATTTTTGTGTTTACTGTAGAATCATATCTACTGTGGGTCCTAGTAACCAGAAGGCCATTTCCAATAAGTACGTTTTTCTGAATATGCAGGACAAGGTAACATGGGATTCAGGCCTTCATCATACAGTCAGTGAAAGCCGCTTCAATCCTGAAGAGAGAAATTCAGTCAACAGCCTCCAGAAATGGACACATCGCTACTCACTTCTGAATGAAAGATGTTGCTGCTTTGATTGTGACTTTCACTGAAACAAGACAAGACGCTCCTAATTTGTTTTGTGTGTCCAGTTTCCAGTTTGACGAGGAGCTGTGAACCGCTCAGCCTTGGGGATTTTTGAAAAGTAGCAAGTAGTTACGTTCTGTTATGTTCACATTAATGCTGAGTTTGCCGTTTATTTTAAATCATGCACTTTAAATCATGCACTGTAAATCCAGAGCCCTGGATGAAGTATCTTTCAGGGTAAAGTAAACATTTTAGCACATAAGCCTGTGCACTCCATTACAACGGTCATTTTCAAAATTCATATTTTTTTTTCCTGTGGTCTGTGTTGAACATCCATAGACAAAGAAATTGGGAGAGACCTTATAGATGACACTGACTACACCTGGGGGAATGTTCTGAGTATATGGGTATATTTTCTGTTTCAGAACTGAAAATACTACAATACAATAAAGCTCAATGAGGTTTAAAAAAGAAAGAAAAAAAACATTTTGTGGGTCAACAAAATCCTATGGCACAGCTGTTATACTTGATGACATCCTAAGTTTGAGACTTAGGCTACTTTTGTACGTTTCTGGCAGTATTAGTAATTCCTAGCTTTTTTGAGGCCATGGGATTACATTATTGGAATTCTTAATTTAGGTGATGTTGCCGTTTATGTAGAAACAGTTCGACAGTTGACAGTCTAAAATC